>NW_027052846.1:0-130265 GCF_011386835.1 Chrysemys picta bellii
CAGCTGTCAAGGGTACTGAGGGGGAGGTAGCAGGAGCTCACCCTACAAGGTGGTGGGTTGGCACTGGAGGTTACTAGAAAGGACAAGAAGACTCCATTCTGTAGCTGAAACCTTCAAAGTGTCAGGCCAGCAGCAGGACATTAGCACTTCAGGGGATGGGTGGGTGTGGCAGTGACATCACAAAGGCCTTTTGCTGTGTAGTAGTTCCGGGGTGGGGCTCGTCCCTTCCTGGGGTACCTGGGAGCCAGGCCGCCCCGCTACAAAGCGAATAACAGTCTAGGGCCCAGACCTTTGGGTAGGGGCTGAGCACACAATTAGCAGTTCGGCGCTCAGGCCTTTGTGCAGGGACTGAGCACACAATCAACAGTTCAGAGCTCAGGCCCTTATGCAGGGACTGAGCACACAATCAACAGTTCAGAGCTCAGGCCCTTATGCAGGGACTGAGCACACAATCAACAGCTCCGGCCCTGGGTCAGGGCGGGGAACAAACCAGTAGTCAGTCAGCGGCCCAGGCCTTGTAGCAGGAGCTGGGTCAGTTTCGGTTAGCCCAGGCCCTAGGTCAGGGCGGGGCAGCAAACCAATAGTCAGTCAGAGGCCCAGGCCCCTTGGACAAGGAGGAGGAGAGACTGCCACCCAGCACGGGGTGGCGAGGGGGAACACAGGCCCACCCACTCCACTGTGTTCCAGCCCGGGGCCCTATCCGCAGCAGTCCGTCTGCCGCGCAGTCAGTGGGGATCCTGAGCGCAACACACTGACATGGGTTCGGGGTCTGCTATCCCCGGGCCACTTCCCATCTCCTCCTCCATGGGTACCTGTTCCTCCTGAGTTCCGTCTGCTGGGTCGCAGATCATGGGCTCCTCCGGGCCCCGAGCAGCAGGTAGGTCTGTCACTCCCTCTGGGCCCTTGGCGGGGGGAAGCTCAGACCGTTCCTCAGGATACCGGGCTCTCGGCAGGCTCAGGTCCGCGGGAGCTCGGGCACCAGCGTCTGTCCTCTCCCGCTGCCGGCCAGCTACTGAGCGCTGTGGCTTGGCCTTTATACTTCCTGTCCCGCCCCTTGACTTCCGGGGGGTGGGGACAGGCCGCGGTGGCCTTGACTTCCTGGGGCGCCTGGGAGCCAGGCCGCCCCGCTACATGCAGTATCTCAGCGTATTGGTCAAAGGTGTTAGGGAGGTGGTGACCTCAGAGAGAGATGCTGACATCAGTCAGGGGCGCAGGGCCAGGGAAACCTCAGAGACCCCTGTGGCTTTCCTTTAGCAAGTCTCCTTCTCGAGGTCTCTCTTTGAGGACTGAGAGAGTATTAGGGTTCACGTATGTGAGTGAGAGCAGGAGCCTCTTTCGAGTTTTCTCCTTCCCTTTTACTGATTTTACTAGAAAACAGACGTCCCTGTTTAGAAGGTAAGAGCCTCCAAGAGGCTTTTGAACCTGTTCAGTCTGATCCACCTGGTGCCCGTTGAATTCTAGGCATGGAAAACACTAGTTCAAGGTGACAGAATTTTGTAGTCCACACGGGATTTTGTCCCGTGGAATCACTGGGGACATTAGGGTTTGTCCTTTTCGTTTTACCTTTTCCACCATCCCTCCTTCCTTTCTCTTCATCTCTTACTTCTTTTGTCCTTTCTCCTGTTCCCCTCCCACCACCAGGAGTGGTGTGTGTGTGTGTGTGTGTGTGTGTGTGTTGCTGGGGATGATCTTCACCTCCTCTTGTGGGAAGTTCATCCAAAACTGTGGGGTTGAAATAGTGCTTGGACTCCACAGACACTAGATGCTGCCATCCTGTGGCTTAGCGTTAGTGTCTCGGATGACTTGGGCAAGATCTCAACCTCCCCGCAACCCACTTCACTGCTGCCAGAATCCCTCCTGCCCCCACTGCTAGACCCGCCTCCCAGCCCAACCTTGGTGGGGGTCTAGAAGAGGTTTCTGATGACTCAAGCTGTGGTTTGGAGGTGGAACAGCTGTCAAGGACACTGAGGGGGAGGTAGCAGGAGCTCACCCTAGAAGGAGGGGGATTGGCACTGGAGGTTACTAGAAAGGACAAGAAGACTCCATTCTGGGATTCAGGAGGTGAATTCATCCCTCAGTGTTGGGCAGGTGCTGAGTGGAAATACTGCTAGTTCCAGGTGCCCTTAATTCCCCCTGATTCCTCGGGGCGTTTGAGTCTGACAGGTTCTCATTCCCTTGCAGCAGGAGGGCGTCACGGCCAAAGTGAGGCACCAGCTCCGCATCATCCATCACTTGCGCCAGGTGCCTGAGACACTGCAGGGGTTGTGCCTCTGAGGCCTCAGCAACTCCCGCTCTCTGTTGCAGGTACTGCTCTGGCTCACTGTAAATGGGGAGCTAGTGGAAGGGGAAATGGAGCCCCCTGGCACTCAGTGAAAGGGAAAGTGGTGGATTCTCCATCTCTTGAAGTCATTGAATGAAACTAGATGCCTTTCTGGAATGTTTGTGCCCAAAAAGTAACTATTGTCCTATACAGGAAGCCTATGATATGCAGGGGGTTAGATGAGATGCTCTAAAGGTCTCTTCTGGCCATAAAGTGTATTAATTTTGGAAACACTGAGTGTAGCATTGGGAGCAGCCTCTAATGTTTTACTGTCTAACCGGCTTGCTTCCTAGAATGAAGACGCATTGAGTGGGGTGATCCACAGAGAGTAGCTCAAACCTCCAAAGTGTCAGGCCAGCAGCAGGATATTAGCACTTCAGGGGATGGGTGGGTGTGGCAGTGACATCACAAAGGCCTTTTGCAGGAGCTCAGCCTATTGGTCAATGTTGTTAGGGAGGTGGTGACCTCAGAGAGAGATGCTCACATCAGCCAGGCAAAACAGGGGCGCAGGGCCAGGGAAACCTCAGAGACCCCTGTGGCTTTGCTTCAGCAAGTCTCCTTCTCGAGCTCTCTTTGAGGACTGAGAGAGTATTCGGGTTCACATATGTGAGTGTGAGCAGGAGCCTCTTTCGCGTTTTCTCCTTTCCTTTTACCCATTTTACTAGAAAACAGAAGTCCCTGTTGAGAAAGTAAGTGCCTCGGAGAGGTTTGTAACCTGTTCAGTCTGATCCACCTGGTGCCATCTGAATTCTAGGCATGGAAAACACTAGTTTAAGGTGGCAGAATTTTATTCCCTCCCTGGGATTTTGTCCCGTAGAATCACTGGGGATATTAGGAAAACAACAAGGAGTCTGGTGGCACCTTAAAGACTAACAGATTTATTTGGGCATAAGCTTTCGTGAGTAAAAACCTCACTTCTTCGGATGCATAGAGTGAAAGTTACAGATGCAGGCATTATATACTGACACATGGAGAGCAGGGAGTTACTTCACAAGTGGAGAACCAGTGTTGACAGGGCCAATTCAAAAATCAGGGTGGATGTAGTCCACTCCAAATAATAGATGAGGAGGTGTCAATTCCAGGAGAGGAAAAGCTGCTTCTGTAGTGAGCCAGCCACTCCCAGTCCCTATTCAAGCCCAGATTAATGGTGTTGAATTTGCAAATGAATTTTAGTTCTGCTGTTTCTCTTTGAAGTCTGTTTCTGAAGTTTTTTTGTTCAATGATAGTGACTTTTAAATCTGTAATAGAATGACCAGGGAGATTGAAGTGTTCACTTACTGGCTTATGTATGTTACCACTCCTGATGTCCGATTTGTGTCCATTTATTCTTTTGCGGGGGGACTGTCCGGTTTGGCCAATGTACATGGGAGAGGGGCATTGCTGGCACATGATGGCATATATGACATTAGTGGATGTGCAGGTGAATGAGTCCCTGATGGTGTGGCTGATGTGGTTGGGTCCTCTGATGCTGTTGCCAGAGTAGATATGGGGACAGAGTAGGCAACGAGGTTTGCTACGGGGATAGGTTCCTGGGTTGGTGTTTCTGTGGTGTGGTGTGTAGTTGCTGGTGAGTATTTGCTTCAGGTTGGGGGGTTGTCTGTAAGCGAGGACTGGCCTGCCTCCCAAGGTCTGTGAGAGTGAGGGATCATTTTCCAGGATAGGTTGTAGATCGTGGATAATGCGCTGGAGAGGTTTTAGCTGGGGGCTGTATGTGATGGCCAGTGGTGTTCTGTTATTGTCCTTGTTGGGCCTGTCCTGTAGTAGGTGATTTCTGGGTACCCGTCTTGCTCTGTCAATCTGTTTCCTCACTTCCCCAGGTGGGTATTGTAGTTTTACGAATGCTTGATAAAGATCTTGTAGGTGTTTGTCTCTGTCTGAGGGGTTGGAGCAAATTCGGTTGTATCTTAGGGCTTGGCTGTAGACAATGGATCGTGTGATGTGTCTTGGATGGAAGCCGGAGGCATGTAGGTACGTATAGCGGTCAGTAGGTTTCCGGTATAGGGTGGTGTTTATGTGACCATCACTTATTTGTACTGTAGTGTCCAGGAAGTGGATCTCTTGTGTGGACTGGTCCAGGCTGAGGTTGATGGTGGGGTGGAAATTGTTGAAGTCCAGGTGGAATTCTTCAAGGGCCTCCTTTCCGTGGGTCCATATGATGAAGATGTCGTCAATGTAGGGCAAGTAGAGGAGGGGCACTAGGGGACGAGAGCTGAGGAAGCGTTGTTCTAAGTCAGCCATAAAAATGTTGGCATACTGTGGGGCCATGCGAGTACCCATAGCAGTGCCACTGACTTGAAGGTATAAGTTGTCCCCAAATCTGAAGTGGTTGTGGGTGAGGACAAAGTCACAAAGCTCAGCCACCAGGCTTGCTGTGGCCTCATCAGGGATACTGTTCCTGACAGCTTGTAGTCCATCCTCATGTAGAATATTGGTATAAAGTGCTTCTACATGCATGGTGGCCAGGATGGTGTTTCCAGGAAGAACATCAATGCATTGTAGTTTCCTCAGGAAGTTGGTGGTGTCTCGAAGATAGCTGGGAGTGCTGGTAGCATAGGGCCTGAGGAGAGAGGCCAAATAGCCAGATAATCCTGCCATCAGAGTGCCAATGCCTGAGATGATGGGGCGTCCAGGGTTTCCGGGTTTATGGATCTTGGGTAGCAGATAGAATACCCCTGGTCGGGGTTCTGGGGGTGTGTCCATGTAGATTTGTTCCCGTACTGTAGCTGGGAGTTTCTTGAGCAGATGGTGTAGTTTCTTTTGGTATTCCTCAGTGGGATCAGAGGATAGTGGCCTGTAGAATGTGGTCTTGGAGAGTTGCCTGGCAGCCTCCTGTTCATAATCTGACCTGTTCATTATGACTACAGCACCTCCTTTGTCAGCCCCTTTGATGATAATGTCAGAGTTGTTTCTGAGGCTGTGGATGGCATTGCGTTCTGTACGGCTGAGGTTATGGGACAAGTGATGTTGTTTGTCCACAATTTCAGCCTGTGCACGTCTGCGGAAACACTCTATGTAGAGGTCCAGTCTGTCATTTCGACCGTCAGGAGGAGTCCACGCAGAATTCTTCTTTTTGTAGTGTTGGTAGGAGGGTTCCTGTGGGTCAGTGCACTGTTCAGTGGTGCGTTGAAAATATTCCTTGAGTCGGAGACGAGGAAAGTAGGCTTCCAGATCACCGCAGAACTGTATCATGTTCGTGGGGACGGTGGGACAGAAAGAGAGTCCCCGAGATAGGACAGACTCTTCTGCTGGGCTAAGCGTGTGGTTGGAAAGATTGACAATGTTGTTAGATGAGTTGAGGGTACCATTGTTATAGCCCCTAGTGGCAGGTATTAGTTTAGATAACTTACAGTCCTTTTTCCTCTGTAGAGAAGTGAAGTGTGCATTGTAAATGGCTTGTCTCATTTTTGTAAAGTCCAGCCACGTGGAAGTTTGTGTAGAAGGCTGGTATTGTATGAGAGTCTCCAGTTCTGAGAGCTCATTCTTGATCTTCTCCTGTCTGCTGTACAGGATGCTGATCAGGTGGTTCCTCAGTTTCTTTGAGAGAGTGTGTGGCACAATCTCTCACCATACTCAGTGTAGTATGTTGATTGCAATGGATTTTTTACCTTCAGTCCTTTTGGTATGATGTCCATCTGTTTGCATTTGGAGAGGAAGATGATGTCTGTCTGTATCTGTGCAAGTTTTTTGTTGAGGTTGATGGATTTCCACTCCATACGGCTAAATTTAGTGCCTTGCATGGTGTCAAGTATCAGGGGGTAGCCATGTTAGTCTGTATCTACAAAAACAACAAGGAGTCTGGTGGCACCTTAAAGACTAACAGATTTATTTGAGCATAAGCTTTCGTGAGTAAAAACCTCACTTCTTCGGATGCATAGAGTGAAAGTTACAGATGCAGGCATTATATACTGACACATGGAGAGCAGGGAGTTACTTCACAAGTGGAGAACCAGTGTTGACAGGGCCAATTCAAAAATCAGGGTGGATGTAGTCCACTCCCAATAATAGATGAGGAGGTGTCAATTCCAGGAGAGGAAAAGCTGTTTCTGTAGTGAGCCAGCCACTCCCAGTCCCTATTCAAGCCCAGATTAATGGTGTTGAATTTGCAAATGAATTTTAGTTCTGCTGTTTCTCTTTGAAGTCTGTTTCTGAAGTTTTTTTTGTTCAATGATAGTGACTTTTAAATCTGTAATAGAATGACCAGGGAGATTGAAGTGTTCACATACTGGCTTATGTATGTTACCATTCCTGATGTCCGACATGGGGACATTAGGGTTTGTCCTTTTCCTTTTCCCTTTTCCTCCATCCCTCCTTCCTTTCTCTTCATCTCTTACTTCTTTTGTCCTTTCTCTTGTTCCCCTCACACCACCAGGAGTGGTGTGTGTGTGTGTGTGTGTGTGTGTGTGTGTGGTGCTGATGGTTCTCTTCTCCTCCCCTTCTGGGGAGTTGATCCAAAACTGTGGGGTTGAAATAGTGCTTGGACCCCACTGACAGTAGATGCTGCCATTGTGTGACTTAGCATTAGTGTCTGGGATGACTTGGGTCAAGATCTCAACCTCCCTGCAACCTACTTCACTGCTGTCAGAATCCCTCCTGCACGCCCTGTTAGAGCCGCCTCCCAGCCCAACCTGTGTCGGGGTGGAGAAGAGGGTTCTGATGACTTGAGCTGTGGTTTGGAGGTGGAATATCTGTGAAGGGCACTGAGCAGGAGGTAGCAGGAGCTCACCCTACAAGGAGGGGGGTTGGCTCTGGAGGTTTCTAGAAAGGACAAGAAGACTCCATTTTGGGGTTCAGGAGGTGAATTCATCTCTCATTGATGGGCAGGTGCTGGGTGGAAATACTGCTGGTTCCAGGTTCCCTTAATTCCCCCTGATTCCTCGGGGCGTTTGAGTCTCTGACAGGTTCTCGTTCCCTTGCAGCAGGAGGACGTCACGGCCAAAATGATGCACCAGATCCGCATCATCCTGCACTTTTTTTATGGAAGGGGCCCCCAAAATTGCTTTGCCCCAGGCCCCCTGAATCCTCTGGGCGGCCCTGAACTTACCTTGGTGTCTTGTGGCTCTGCTCCTCCCTGAAACAAGGAGAAAGTGAGCGATGAGAACTCCCCTGAACATAGACACTCTGAATAGTATGCACTTTCAGTCTATATTAGGAATTAATGAGATTTACAAAATTTGGGCAGGATCGCGGTACAAACAAACAAGCAGAAATGAATAGACAGTAAATAACCTGGGAGCTTCTACTCTAACACTCAAATAAAGTCCTTAAAAATATGTTTCAGTCAATCTCTATTCAGAGCCTTCTCAAATTTAAATAGTGGGAGTTGGGTACCGAAGTGTCCCTTGTTCCCATGAAAATCCTTCCCTTCAAAGCATCTCAAACTGACAACTCTGTTAACTTTGTGTCAGGTTTAATATTAGAAAAAACACACACTAGACGAATGTGTTATATAAATATTAAACCAAACCAAACCACTAAATATCTGAAATTTCAACTAAATTTCCAATCCTATCCTTCCCCCAGCTGGTACATTCCTGACCCCTAATATGAACACGTATGGGTATGTTATAAATATTACAAGTCAAGAACATTCTCACAGTATGTAACACACACAGCTGCTTTCGACAGAACCCCCAACCTCAACACCTAACAAGAAGCAAGATAAATAAAAATCAGATAAACTGTATGGGTTTTATCTTGACCTGCATTCTGATTACCAAGAATCTTCACTCCCCAGGAATGAAGATTATTTAGATAGAATCAATAATACAGAATACGCCATATAAAGCAATTCAGAATCACCATTTACCCTGACTCAATACTTTAAGGAGAAGAACACTCTGATGGCTTGGATACCATCTGCCAAGACATTGTATCTTATCGGATTCAGTGTTGTTGAAAGCTATGACACTGATAGAAATAGAGCAGACATTTGTCTGACACTTCATCGAGAGGCCTTCGGGAGCCACTGAAGGAAGATCAGTCAATAGGCAAACAAATGTAACTGGGGCCGAGCTGTGCACCCAGCAGGCCAAACATGGTTCCCCACACACCTGGAAATGTGAGTTACGGGGAGGCAATGCGGGGTAATCACGATGGACAAGGAAGCTTTCCTCACCAAGTGAATGATGGACATCGTACTGGAAAAGGGGGAGGGAGGGATGCTGATGCTCTGTGTAATTCAAAACTGAGTAGGCTAATGTACATTCATGCCTGGCAATAACTGAGGGAACATTGTTAGGGGGCTTATTCCTTCACCCTCTCACTTCCCTGGTCCTTCTCGCATGAACAGAGAGTAACAATACCCAAAGTCCGAAGGTGCAAACAATTCGATGAACTTCCAGGAAGCATGATTCCAGTTTCCTTCTCAATCCAAGATACGCAACTTCAGCTACGTGAATAGCATAGCTGAAGTCGAAGTATCTTGGATCGAATTACCTGGGGTCCAGACAGCACGGGATCGGTGGCCGTGGCTCCCCCGTCAACTGCACTACCGCCGCTCACTCTGGTGGAGTTCCGGAGTCGACGGTGTGCACGTTCGGGGATCGATATATCGATCCCAGATAAATCGATTGCTACCCGCCGATACGGCGCGTAGTGAAGACGTACCCTAGTGTCCCCCTTCCCAGCTCTGACACCACAGAGCCTTGCCTGTGTCCCTGTTCCTGTTCCCATTCCCTGTTCCCATTCCTGCCCTTAGCAAAACATGATCCCAATTCCCCCACCCACAGTCTCTGTTCCCATTCCCCCCTACTTCCTGATTGACTGCAGACTATATAGTAAAACTTGAGTTCTGCTTAGCTAGGGTTACCATATTTCAGCAAGCAAAACAGAGGACGGGATGAGCCCCGCCCCTGTCCCTCCCACCTCCCACCCCCCAGAACCCTCAACCCTCCCCCCGTTCCTTGTCCCCTGACTGCCCCCTCCTGGGACCCCTGCCCCTAACTGCCCCCCAGGACTCCACCCCCTATCTAAGCCTCCCTGCCTCTTGTCCCCTGACTGCCCCAACCCTTATCCACACCCCCACCCCCAGACAGACCCCTGGGACTCCCACGCCCCATCCAACCACTCCCCACCCCCTGACAGCCCCCCCCCAGAACTCCCAACCCATCTAAACCCCTCTGCTCCCTGTCCCCTGACTGCTCCGATCCCTCTCCCCACTCCTGCTCCCTGACAGCTCCCCCCCAGAACTCCCAACCCCCCACCCCTCCCGCTCCTTGTCCCCTGACTGCCCCCTCCTGGGACCCCTGCTCCTAACTGCCCTCCAGAACCCCACCTCCTACCTAAGCCTCCCTGTTCCTTATCCCCTAACTGCTCCTTCCTAAGACCCCCCCCCAACTGCCCCCCAGGACCCTACCCCCTACCTGTACCCTGACTGCCCAAAACTTTCTCCACTCCCCCCAAAAAGCCCCCCCCGAACTCCCGACCCCCCCCCGTTTCTTGACTGCCCCCTCCAGAACCTCCCTGCCCCTTCTCCTGCCCCCCTGGCCCCCTTACCCTGCTGCTCAGAACAGGGTGTTGGGCTCTGCGCGAGCCGGAGATGTGGCTGCGCTCCCCAGCACAACACACAACACGGTCCCTGGCCCTGCACAGTGCTGCTGGAGTCGGGCGCGGGGCTGCCGGGGAGGAGCTGCCGGCTCAGAATGCAGGGAGGGAGGGAGGAGGAGGAGCTCCTCTACAGCTGCTCCGGAGTCCAGCCCGTGACTTTCCTGCAGCCCTCCCAGCCGCTCGCTCTGCTCTGCCGGGGGGGGAGAGGGGGGGGGGAAATCCCGGACATTTTGAGTGATTTACAAATTCCCCCCGGACGCTATTTTTAGCACAAAAAGGAGGACATGTCCGGGTAAATCCGGACGAATGGTAACCCTAGCCGACCCAGGCTGGAGACGCGCCTCCTCCCCCCACACCCTCCTTACCTGCTTCAGGCTTCCCGTGAATCAAATATTCGTGGGAAGCAGGGGAGGGGGCGGAGTTGGGGCGGGGACTTTGGGGAAGGGGCAGAGTTGGGGCGGGGGGGCATGGGCGGGGCCCCGTGGAGTGTCCTCCTTTTGGAGGCTCAAAATATGGTAACCCTAGGGTCGGCCCACCCAGCACTGCCAGTCCCAGGCCCGGCCCCCAGCCGAGCACCTCCGGCCCGCCCAGCACTGCCGGCCCCCGGCCGAGCACCTCCGGCCCGCCCAGCACTGCCGGCCCCCGGCCGAGCACCCCCGGCCCAGCCTCGCCGACCGCCGTCCCCCGAGCCCCCGGCCCGGCCCGGCCGACCTCCGTCCCCCAAGCCCCCGGCCCGGCCTGGCCGACCTCCGTCCCCCGAGCCCCCGAGCCGCCGGCCCCCAAGCCCCCGGCCCGGCACCGCTGGCTCCCGAGCCCCCGGCCCGGCACCGCCGGCCGCCGGCCCGCATGTCCCGATTTTCCCGGACATGTCCGGCTTTTGGGAATTTCCCCCCGGACGGGGATTTGGAGCCCAAAAAGCCGGACATGTCCGGGAAAATCCAGACGTATGGTAACCCTACTCTATGCACGGTAAGAGAAGGGACAAAGGAAGCAGCCATTAAACAGAAGACTAGATCCTGGATGAAATTTGGCCAGTAAGACTGTTGAGAGCTTTGCTTTGAATGTAACACAATTTGTTAAGTTAGGCGCCAATTGTGTTTTATCGTCATTTTTCTTCTAACCATTTTGGACGTTTATGCCTCCTTACTTGTATTCACTTAAAATCACTCTCTTTGTAGTTAATAAACTTGTTTAATTGTTATATCTAATCGAGTGTGATTAAATTGAAGTGTCTGGGAAACTCAATTTGGTGTAACAAATTGTGCATATTATTTCTTTTAAAGAAATATGGACTTTTTATGAATTTGTCTTGTGCAGAGAGGGCTTGGCATTACAGGACAGATATTGCTGGGGGAACACCCTGAAATATAACCAAGGTGTGGCTGGCTGGTAGGATTGCCAAATTTCTAATCACACAAAACAGAACACCTCTGCCCTGTCCTCTCTCTTCTTCGAGGCCCCGCCTATGCCCTGCTCCTTCTCCGAGGCCCCGCCTCTGCTTGCTTCATGCCCCTCTCCAATCGTTGCTCACTCTTCTTCACCCTCATTCACTTTCACCGGGCTGGGGCAGAGGATTGGAGGGGGAGGCGAGGACTCTGGCCTGGGGGGTGCAGGCTCTGGGGTGGGGCCAGGGATGAGGGGTGCGGGGTTCCAGCTGCAGTTACTGCAGCTGCGAGGAAGCAGCTGCCAAGACCCTGCAGCCTCTGGGCACATGGGTGGTCCTGCAGCTCTACACATTGGTCACTGTACCCTCTACACATTGGAGCACTTAGGGGCCACAGGGACTTAGTGGCCACTTCTAGGAGCCACGTGGCGGTGGGGCAGGCAAGGAGCCTGCCTTAGTCCCAAGCCCCTGCTGCACCGCCGACTGGACTTTTAACAGTCCACCAGAGCCACCAGGGGCCCTTTTCGACCAGGCGTTCTGGTGGAAAACTGGCTGCCTGGCAACCCTACTGGCTGGCTGCTGCACACACACAGACGTAGCTGGGAGGGACTTGCATGCTGGAGGCTGTTTGTGAGCAGTCCTGACTGGTGCGTACAGCAGCAAAGCAGTGAAAAGGGAACCCCAGGTTAGGGGGAAAGGGTGACACAGCTACGCACTAGTCTAGATTGTCCCCTGGGTATGTCACACCTGCCTTCTGCAGGGTTTTGTGACTCACAGTCTAAGGCGTCAGTCTCTCCCCCATTTGTTGGGCAGGAGCTCAGGCGCCTAACTCAGGCTTTGTGAATCCCAGTGATTTTTCTAGGTGCCTAGAAGTGAAGTGTTGTGACGCTCAGCATCACTGTGCCTAACTCCTGTTGTGTATTCAGACCGTCGGGCCAACGTCCCTTTGTGGAGCTGGGCCTAATCTCATTTTGTAATGGCAGCACAATATCATAATCTTGTGCTTAGAGTTTAGACATGGAGCCCTGGGTGAACTTGATTTTCTCTGTGAACTGCTGCATGTGAATCAGATTAAAGCAAAGTGGCAGCACATCACAAGTCAAATCAGCTTTAAGGAAACCCACGAAACCAAAAGAAGGGGTTACTCTCCTGTGCAGTAACTGTAGTTCTTCTAGAGGGTGTGTCCCTAGGGGTGCACCACACTGGGCCTGCGTGTGCCCCTTGTGCCCTGCATCTAGGCCAGTGGCTCTCAAACTTTTGTACTGGTGACCCCTTTCACATAGCAAGCTTCTGAGTGCGACCCCCTCCCCTATAAATTAAAATTTATTTTTTTTAAATTAACCATTATAAATGCTGGAGGCAAACCGGGATTTGGGGTGGAGGTTGACAGCTCACGACCTCCCATGTAATAACCTCGCGACTCCCTGAGGGGTCCTGACCCCAGTTTGAGAACCCCTGGTCTAGGCCATATCAGGCTGCATGGCCAAACAGTCCGCTGAGTTCCTTCTGCACCACCAAGTCTGAGCAGAAACTCTGAAGCAGAGGGGAGGCGGACGGGTAGTGGGGCATCCAGAGGGGGACACATCTCAAAGAACTACAGTTACTACACAGGGGGAGTAACCCCTTTTTCTTCTTCAAGTCCTATCCCTACTACCGCTCAGGGTGATTTCTGAGCAGTATCCCCAGTAGGAGGAAGAAGCTTTGGAATGGAGTCCAGAACAGAAGAGAAAATTGCGTTGCTGACTGCAGCATCAGACCTGGAGACATCGACTAATGCATAGTGTCTAGCGAAAATATCTACTGAAGACCACATATCGGTCCTGCAGCTGTCTGAAATGGGCACATTTTAAAGTAGATCTATAGATGTAGACTGTGATCTGGTTGAATGTGCCAAAATACTGATAGGGAGTGTAATGGCGACAGCTTGGTATCAAGTTGTGATTCAAAAGTCTCTGGATGGAAATGACAAATCCCTTAAATCTATCTGCAATCAAAATGAATAGTCTATTGGATTTGTGAACTGGTTTAGTTCTGTCGAGGTAGAAGGCTTCTGCCCTCCTGACATCTGGAGTGTGGAGAACTGTCTCCTGGTGGGAAGTATGTGGTTTTGGGAAGAAAACTGGCAGCTATATGGTCTGATTCAGGTGAAAATTGGAAGTCACGTTAGGGAGAAAGCTGGGATGCAGTCGGAAGGAGACCTTCTCCTTGTGAAACATTGAAAGGGGGTGTGGGGAGGGGCTGCCAT
Source organism: Chrysemys picta bellii (assembly GCF_011386835.1). NCBI lineage: Eukaryota > Metazoa > Chordata > Testudines > Emydidae > Chrysemys > Chrysemys picta. Next base: position 13,495 of record NW_027052846.1, read on the forward strand.
GAATGCACCAATCTCGCTGACTCTGTGAGCTGAGGTATAAGTATGAAAGGGATTTTTGAGCCATTGGTGATCCACTGAATCTCTGTTTGTTTGCAGGAGTGTAGATGCCCAAAGTGCATAATATGGTCCTGGAATCTTTAAGGGGATTTAATGACTTGTCAGTGTTCTCTGCAAACAACTTTCATCTGCCAAATTGAAGAGCCTCAACTGTATTCTGAATTTCCCTGGGGAAGCCAGACAATATCAGCCAGGAAGCCCGGCACAGAACTGCCGCCACAGAGATGCAGTGTCTGTATCATCAAGAGCTGCCTGCAAAGACATTCTTGCCAACAACTGACCCTCAGCAACAATTGCCTGGAATTGTTCTCTTTGATCCGAGTGAAGGCATTCAATAAATGACTCAAATTATGTATAGTTGGTAAAGTATTTGGCCATAAATGCTGGGTAATTTGCATAGAGGAATTGCAGCATAGCTGATGAATAGGCCTTCCAGCCTAGTGGGGTCCAGATGCTTTTGGTCTCTGTCATATGGGGTGGATTTGTAATGGTGTTCACCACATCAACAAAGAGAGGTTGGAAAACAGCAATTCAGAGTCCTTGGAGGGGACATAGTATTATTTGTTAGCCCTCCTACAAGTGGGTGTCACCGTAGCTGGGATTTGCCAGATGGTTCTAGTGGGTTCCCATAGAGCCTCATTAATGGGAAAGGTGACTCCTGATGGCGTCACAGAGTGCAGAATATCCAGCAGCTTGTGTTGGAGTTCTCCAAGTTCTTCCAGTGGTATCTGCAGATTCTGGCACTGGCTTAATGTGGTCCTGGAACTGGCAAAAATCATGAACTAGCAGAAAGGCATCAGGGCCTCATCTGGGAAGGAGGTCTGAGATGTGGCTTCTTTGTCTGCCCTGGACTGCTGTTCCTGAAATGTTTCCTCTTGCTGCTGGGGAGGGGAAGTTTGGGTCTCCCTGTCATCCCAATGGGATGGGGCTGGGACCCAGAGAACTGCTGACAATAGGCAGTATAGGGATTCCAATATGTCCCTTGAGGCCATTACTGGGAAGGGGGTAGCATCCGGAGCTGCTCCCACCAGGATCGATGAGGTCCCAAAACATCTCCCCTGCCCCTTCGGGAAAGGGGTGTGTGTGTGTGAGGATGCTTTGGAGAACCTTGCACAAAAAGAGAGGAGGTAGAGGGAAGGTCATCTGGAGCAGCTCCCAGAGAATGGGACTGGCGGGACAATGGCACCGGGGAGGCAAAGGGATCTGGAGATGGGGGATTCTCGATACCGAAAGGTGCTCTGTGGCTGCTACCAACAGAGACTGAGGTTCAGCACTCATCACCAATTCCTTTTGTAGTCTGACGTCCTGAGGTACCGAGAGCTTTTGTGGTACCGAGAGGTGTCTGTCCTTTTCTGATGGCAATGGAGTCCTGGGGTGCCACGGGGCTGGTGCAGATGAGGTTGAAGGCTTTCATGGTACCTCAGCAGTTGGTAAGGATATTGAGAGTGGAGTCTGAGATGACAGTACTGCTCCTTCTTGTTTGGTGCTACCAGGGTCTTCCCAGAGCTCTGGTTGGACTTAGAATCGTGGCATTTTCCCATGTCCACCATATTGGAGGAGCCTCTTCCACCTTGAGGAAAACCTCTCAGAGGCTGTAGATCTGGCTGGAGTGAATTCTTTTTGTGGAGGAACCCCTGGGAAGGGCACTAGATTTGCTCTTCTGGGAGACTTCAGAGGAAGGCTCTGAGAATTTCTCCTTCCCAGAAGAATGCTGAGCTGAGGTGGAAGGGCCCTATTTGCCCCTGGTAACTGACGTCCAGGGGTTTCCTGACCTGGCTCAGGAGCAGGCTGGAGGGAATTCTCCATCATAAGGTGTCAAAGTTTGACTGCCTGGTTCTTCCCAGCCCTATAGTTCAGGCCTAGGCATACATTGCACTTCTGCAGCATGTATGATTCACCCAGGCATCTTTACAAGAGAGGCAGCATTTGAGCTGAATGAAGCGGACATGCCCCTTACAGGGGAGTCTGTGATGGATCCCGCACTTTCTCTTCTTGTGAGGGTGTTCAGGGCGCCATTTCTCACCCCGATCTGGGGTATTAACTGTCCCACTAGTATCCCAGAAAAGGGAGTGGAGAGGGAGGGACCCCAGCCCGACCTCTACTCCGGGTCCCAGCCCAGGGGCCCTTGGTATAGTGGCAAACCACTTGAACTAGTGATTCCTTCCCCTGGGCTACTTTCCTCTCTGGCCCTTCAGCTTGTGGAGCTTCCTGCCCTCTCTCTGCTTGGGCTAAGTTTCTCCCAACCCCTTGTGTCTGTGGAGTTCCTCTGCTCGGTACAAGCTGGGTTTCCCTTTACCAAGGGTCTTGGGCTTCTGGCCCGCCACTGCACTTTTCCAAACTCTCCTCTGCTTCCCTCCAAACTGCTCTCCTTCAAACTGCTCTCTGCTCCAACAACAAAGCACTCTGCTTCAGTTCCTCCAACTGTCTGATTGAAGCAGGGGGGTTTTTATCAGGTGACTGGCTTCAGGTGCTCTAATTGGTCTAATTGGCTTCAGGTGCACTAATTAAACTGTAGCAGCGTCTCTTCCCTCTACAGGAAATATGGTTCTCAACATCCTGGGGCTTCCATATAGCCCATCTATCACTCTCCTGCTGCCATCTGGCCATGCTGTATCACAATATATATACCTTTATTTTCTATCAAATGGAGAACAAATACCTAACAAACTGACTAATAAAAAGATACAAGCTACTGTGGTAGATCAGAAGCAGATATACTTGGGGGATGGTTTGCACGCGCAACCTGATATTGCCTTGTCAAGGCTGATTCCCCATTCCGGCACTTTGAGTGCAGAGGGTGGGGGCCCGCAAGGATTTTAAAAGTTAATACTGGCCACTCCAGGCTTCTAAACTCCCAAGGTTACAGTTTCTCTCTGACCTTGGCTTGGTAAACACTGCCATCAACCAAATGCAAAACCCTTTTTGGAACCCAAGAAGACACCCTTGGGAATTCCTTCTGGTGAGGTACCCTCAAGCCCTTTCACCTCCGCCCCCTTTGGGGAAGAGCTGAGAAAGAAAACAAAGGAAATTAGCTGTTGCCACCAGTTAATTAAACATGTGCACAAATCTCTTAGGACACCAAAAATCCAATCATGTGCTATACAACAGCGCTTCTGGGATTATCCGTTTCAGTCTAACCTCTCTTTCTACCTTCTTCAGACTCACTCTTTTCAGCCGCCTCTATGAATTTCTCTTTTCTAAAGTCTTTGTAGTCTTCTTTGATCTTCACACAAATTCCTTTGCACAGTGTTCTGTATTCTTTGCCCATTTTTCCTTCTAATTTCATGCGCACCGTCCTTGCCATCAGATTCACAATTTCCTCACTGATCCTCTGCTTGCATCCCAACATTTTCAATGCTTTTCCCTTCTTAGCTGCTGAGATTAGCTGTGAGATAAACTATTCAGAGGCCTCATCGATGTCCTTGTTGACCTTTATACTCAAGGTTCATTTCACTCACTTCCTGTACAAATGCCTCTTCGTTGAAGTGCCATTTTTGCTTCAGTTTCTGGCTATCTCTCAACTTCATAGACATTGTCAACACATATTTTGAGCGGAACATATTTTGAGCGGGCTGATCCTGTGAAAATGATTCGTTCTCGTATTGTCGCTACATCATTAAAGATTCTTCTGGTATCCGTCTTTATATAATCAATCTGATTCAGTGCGACTCCATCCAGATGTTTCCTTGTCCACTGCCGACAAGGTTCTTTTTCAAATATTGTGTTCATTATGTGGAGATGGTTTGCCTCTCCGAATGCAACCAGACAATCATTTCTTACACCTTTACTGAATTTTCTCACATACTTTTCTTTTTCAATCTTTTTTCCACTTACTATTGCATTGAAGTCCCCTTGGATAATTGTGTAGGTGGATCTTTTCTGCATTACCTCCTCCAGCTCTTCGTAGATATGGTCCATTTCTTCATCTTCCTCTTGCTGCGTGGGAGCATACACCTGAATAATTTGAATCGTTCTCCTTCATTTTATCTGAAGCGTGAGACCTGCTATTTGGGGTGACACGATGTTGCCGCTAACTATCCTTGGAACTGTTTCTTTCCTGACAATGACTCCTACACCGCCAATCCTTGCTCTATTGTCAAGTGATCTTCCTAGGAATACTTGCTCTCAGCTTTTCCATTGTGCAATGAGGTCTTTTATTCTTGTGTCAGAGGGGTAGCCGTGTTAGTCTGGATCTGTAAAAAGCAACAAAGAGTCCTGTGGCACCTTAAAGACTAACAGATGTAGTGGAGCATAAGCTTTTGTGGGTGAATGCCCACTTCATCAGATGCATGTCTTTTATTCTTGTTTCACATAACCCTATGACCTCGGCTTTTATTGATTTTCTGACTTCAATGTAAATGTCGATATATGAATCGGATGACAGTGTTCTTGTGTTGTGACTTGCAACAAATAGTTAGACTAGCCTCTGTTTTTCGTCCTGTGTTATCCCAGGTCAGGCTGACGCATGAGTCTGAGCTGTTTTCCAGTTTATTCTGCATTGTGTGGCTTGTTTGGCAGGAGAATCTTGCAGCAGTGCATTCGGGGTGCCAACCCTTGTGTCCTGTAGCTGCGGTACCCCCTCCACTTTGGCCAGGTTGCCCTAGCTTAATAGAGGTATGGTCAGACTACCTACTACCCTGGAGGCTAGCTCAACACCATCTCAGCTTGGTAAGACCTGCCACAGCATATGCTCTGCCGTACTTCAAACCCCTTTCACCCTCACACCAATGCTGAAGTAGGGAGGCAGGATTTTTGGGGGGGGGGGGGGCCTCATGCCCTTCCCAAATGGGAGAGTTTAATTCTCAGCACTCTACATTCAGCATTTTCTGCTTTGCTGTCAAGAGGACCCCTGCCCCCAACACAGACAGACAAACTTAACGGTGCCCCCTTCAATCCCTGCCCTCAGTGGTCCCTCAGGGAGATTGCATTACTTTACCCTCCCTCCACCTCTGCCAACCAGCATCAAGTATCTCCCAGCTCAATGGTGCTACTCAGGCACCGCCAGGGTCCATGGGATGTTATGAATGGGAGCACTGATCTGGAGCTCAGTAAGGCACAGAGACAAGGGCAGTTAGGTGGAGGAGCTGTGAGGTGCTGCCATATTCCCAGTTCCTATTGCCATCCTCACAGGGGCAGAATCGCTACTGGTCCCCCAGAATAGCTGTGTCTCATTTATGATGATAAACAGATATCTGCCTACACTATCCGCAATTCCTGAACCAGCAATCACAGTCCTCGGTAAACACCCACATCAGGAATGTGACAGAGCAATGAATATATGAGAGCAGGTGAGGGACTGAGATGTGGCACATTGAACAAACGGGAAATTGATGGAGAATACTTAGAAAATCGTGACAGTGACGCCACCTGCCAGTCCCAACCTTTTCCCAGCTGGTACAATCCTGTCCCAGCTGGGGACACATGTGGGTATGTTATAAATACTGCAGTAAGGAACATCCTCACAGTATGTAAGACACACGCCGCTGCTTTCACCAAACGCCAACCTCCTCCCCTGAGAAGAACCGACGTTCATCCAGAGCCAAAGGAATAAACTTGAAGGATGTTTTGCCCCTACCACAAAAGGAGATTGGATCTGACCTGGGTTTGGTGGTGTTGAAAACTGTTAGACAAGTGGGGAAATGCTTGGCCTAGACTGGGAGAGACTGGCCAGTTGTCTCACAGTTCATGGAAAGGCCTTCAAGGGCCCTAGTGCAGAGAGCCTTTAACAGGCAATAAATGTCATTGGGGCCCAGGGTGCGTATCATTCCTGGATCCCCACACGGGATGACAGACACCTGGAAATGTGAGTTACAGGAGATGGACTGGGAACAGTCACAGTCTAGACAGGGGAGTGCTCTGAAACAGACTGAACGATGGACCACCCCTTCATATGGGAAGAGGGAGGGATTCATTCTCTTCTGAACAGAGTGTAGCTGTGCAAATATTGTCTGGATGCCTTGAGTAACTCCATGGTCAATAGGCTAATGCAGATTCACTCCTGGCCAGAACTCAGAGGCATCCCAAACAAAGAGTGTAGAGACAGGGCCCTAGCCCAGAGAACTGGCTCAACTGCCAGTCCCTCAGAGAACTGACACAAGCTACTGAATCTCTTGGAGGCTAACGCTGAAGGCGCGAAGCTCTGAGATGAGGGCAGCTGTAATCCAGTATCTCCAAAGATGGGCTTTTATTCTTCAGCTTTCACCTCATTATCTAGTCCTCCTGGCCTCATTAGGCTGCTGTAGTGACTCTCCAGACTGAAGGTGTGTGAAGCACTTGGAGCTTCCTGTAATAATCTATGAATACTTAAGGCCCTTCGGTTTTAGTTTTTCAAATTTTTTTTAATTGCCTGGGTTTTACAAAAGCTGTTATTCAGTTTTTACTATTTTCATCCAATTTTTGGACCTCTCCAGTATATGAAAATACAGATTATGTTAAGAACAGCCAATACATTATATTAGATAAATGTGTTTATGTCAATAACAAATTAGCCTAAATGGAAAGGTGATGCTGTCTGTTAAAATAAGGCAATGTAGTGGAAGATCTACACACACACACGCATCCACATATGTAAGCAGGGTCTGAATGAATTCCCGACAGCTAGCTGGGAGTGGGAGAGAGTTCAGGAAAAAACTGTTTACATGAACACACCTAGGCTATGGCTACACTGGCGCTTTACAGCGCTGCAACTTTCTCGCTCAGGGGTGTGAAAAAACACCCCCCTGAGTGCAGCAAGTTACAGCGCTGTAAAATGCCAGTGTAAACAGTGCCCCATCACTGGGAGCCGCGCTCCCAGCGCTGTAAGCTAATCCCCTTGGGGAGGTGGAGTACCTGCAGCGGTGGGAGAGCTCTCTCCCAGTGCTGGCGCCGCGACCACACTCGCACTTCAAAGCGCTGCCGTGGGAGCGCTCCTGCAGCGGCGCCTTGGAGTTTCGAGTGTAGCCATGCCCCTACTCTGCCTAGATATACAGCAGATGGAGCTGTGTTGCTCAAATAAATCAACTTTGGCTGGTGCTGGGTTACAAATCACTCTAGTACTGAATGAAGGAGTAGTGAAATATTGTTTCAATGATGTCATTATTGTAGGAACAACGGGGAGCAGAACTGTGCTTAACCTGTCCCAAATGAGGGGGGTCACCATCAGCTGACCAGCTTGTTAAGCCAGGGCCTGGAATGCCAGAGGCCTATGAAAGTAAGGGGGGACAGATGTACCAATCAGGAAGTGTGGAGTCTTCTTAAGGGTCTCTGGTCTGGTTTAACCTGTTCCTCCCCACTGTTCAAAGAGAGAGCTAAATAGACTTCATTAGGAGCCCCTTCGTTATTTTAAAATCTCAGTTGGAGCTGAAATCAGTTGTGGTTGGGCAGTGTCTCTGCCCACCCTGCTAAGAGCTAAAAATCACTGAGAGCTAAAATTGCTTGTGGTGGGACCGTGTTTGTGCCCAGAGCTGAAAATCACTAAGAGACTGACCTGCAGACGTCACAGCATGAGAGGCAGGTGGCAGTAGAAGGTGACTGACAGTCAGCTGGCGAGGTGGCAATTGGCAGAGCCCGGAGGTGAGGCGCAGTGACGAAGAAGAGCGGGGCACCAATCGGCTGTCAATGCAGCTGGCAAAGAGGAGCGGCACGCAAGTGCTCGGGCAACAGAGCGAGTAATGTGCCTCTTTTACCCGCACCCTCCACCCAGGGTGGGAGGTGAATTCTGCAGATGCACCTCTGGACTCTGGGTCTGCACTGTAAGGCCTGGTCCACATTGGGGGACGGGGGGTCGATCTAAGATACGGAACTTCAGCTACGAGAATAGTGTAGCTGAAGTCGACATATCCTAGATCAACTTAGAATTACTTTGCGTCCTTGCGGCGCGGGATCGATGGCCGCGGCTCCCCCGTCGACTTTGCTTCCGCCTCTCGCCAAGCTGGAGTTCAGCAGTCGACGGGAGAACAATCAGGGATCAATTTATCATGTCTATACTACACACGATAAATCAATCCCCGATACATCGATTGCTACCCGCTGAGCCGGCGGGTAGTGTGGTGTGCAGAAAAGGGACGGACACGTGAAAGGGACTTTTGGGTTGCTGGACTTAAGAACCTGAGGGAGAAGGACACAGCCCAACTTATTTGTAGGTGGGTCTTTTGCTCATGGTTTATGTTATGAACCCTCCATTTTCCCAAATTAATGCTGAGTTACTTCCCTCCTTTCATTAAAAGTTTCTCTGCTACACTCAGACTCTGTTTGTGAGAGGGGCAGTATTTCCTCTAGAGGTGCCCAGGTCACTGGGTGGAGGCTCAAACCAGTTTTGTGTTGTATTGACTGGCAGAAGGGTTCCACTTGCATACTTGTACATACTAGTTGCTTTAAGACTGAGCCGATCACAACACATCTTCTAATCTTCTCTTGCTCTGGCCATCCTTCGCCATGTTTGTCCATAGGTCCTTGTTAAGAAATCATCCCACCGGAGGCCAATCGCATGGCTGTTTCAGTTCTCGCGGATGCCACTCAGATATAGCTGCAGTCCATCTGTTGTCACTGAGTCAGGCCACATGTCCCGCCCACCGCATTTTGTGGAGCTTGCTTTTGACAACATCTCAGACTCCAGACTGCTGCCTAATTATTTCATTGGGGATGCGATTGCGGAGCGAAATGCCCAAAAATGTTCATTCCATTGCCCTCTGTGTGACAGACAGTTGATATTTTTCAGTCTTCATCAGCGACCGTGTTTCGCTGCCATATAGCATCGCTGGAAGCACGGTCAAGTTAAAAAGATTTGCACGAGTTGTTTTGCTGATCTTTCCTTGGAAGATGTCCCTGATGTCGTTGAATGTGCACCATCCAGCTTTTTTTCCTGCGCGACAGTTTGCCTTTCTGATCGTGGCGCATCTTGACTTCCTGGCCCAAATAAACGTTTTTGTCAGCCTCTTGGATCTGCTCTTCTCCCTGAGTAATTTGGGTTCTTGGCAGAACATCTGATCTCATATATTTTGTTTTCGACTGGTTCATTTTTAATCCTACTTGACTACTTTTCGCAGTCAGTTCTTTAAGCATTCTCTCAAGCTGGACTGTATTTTCAGCTATCAGCTAAATACAGTTATTAAATACATTAAAGCATTAAACTGTTTTTACTTTCAATACTCTGACTTTTCTTCTGTCCTCCCGGCCCCCATTATTGCCCCAGGAAACTGTGAAGTTATTTTTTTTGCACCAATTTTCACCCACTTTTACATTAAATAAATTCCCAGGACATTTTAAAATAAAAACTGAAAATGAGAGGCCTTGTGAATACTGTGTTTTGGCCAGTGTACTGTGATTTTTACTGTGTGATGATATCGATTTAGTGTAAGAAGAAATTACTCATCTTGTGCAGTAACGATGGTTCTTCGAGATGTGTGTCCCTGTGGGTGCTCCACTCTAGGTGTCGGTGCGTCTGTGCGCTGGAGATCAGAGATTTCTCGCAGCAGTACTGGGTAGGGGGAAGGGCAGCCACTGGCACCTCCTATAGCGTGCGCCCCCCTGACTGTCCCCTCAGTTCCTTCTCTACTGGAAGTAGATGAGAGGAGAGTGGGTAGTGGAATACCCACAGGGACACACAACTCGAAGAACCATAGTTATTGCACATGGTGAGTAACTTCTTCTTCTTCATCGAGTGGTGTCCCTGTGGGTGCGCCACTCAAGGTGCTTGTAAAGCAGTACCCCTCCAGGGTGGTAGGGGTTAGGAGTTATGTATAAGTGTGTTATGAGAGCATTGTAAGGCCAACAATAGAGTCTGAGACTAGGCCTTGGGTGATAGCATAATGCTTTACAAAAGTGAGCTCCGATGTCCAGGTTGCAGCTCTACAAACATCTATTAAGGGGACATTGTTCAAGAGTGCAATCGATGTCACCGTGGCTCGCGTTGAGTGGGATCTGATGCCCACGGTGGGTTCTTTGTGATGCAGGTGGTAGCAAGTTTGAATACAGGTAGAGACCCATTTTAGACAGTCTCTGCGTCGATATTGTAGAGCCCTTGGAGCACTCTGCTGTAGAGACGAATAGTCTTGGTGACTTGCGAAATGGTTTAGTTCTGTCCAAGTAGAAGGCTACAGCCAGTCTGACATCCAGCATGTGCAATGTTGCTTCTCGGGAGTCATTATGTGGCTTGGGCTGGAAGGCAGGTAAGTGTATGGTTTGGGTAATATGAACATTTGTAGCCACTTTGGGCAAGAATTTTGGGTGAGGACATGACATGATTTTGTCTTTGGTAAATACAGTGTACAGTCATTCAGTCATCGATGCTCCTATTTTGCTGACACGTCTGGCAGACGTGATTGCCACTAGTAATACGACCTTCAGTGACACGTGAAGGAGCGAGTAGGTTGTTAGAGGCTCAAAGGGTGGTCTTGTGAAACATTTGAACACAACATTGAGAGCCCATGGTGGTGCAGGTTGGTGTACTTCTGGGTACATGTTCTGTATACCTGCTAGAAAGCACCGTGTAATCGGGTGAATGAATATTGAAGCCCCTTCTCTCTGTTCATGGAGGGCCGTAATGGCAGCGAGGTGTACTTTAATAGAGCTTATGGCTAACCCCGTTTCCTTCATTTCTAGTAGGTAGCCTAGGATCATCGATAGAAGCGCCTTGGTTGCATCCAGCTGTCATTGGTGACACCAAAGGGAGAATCTTCTTCACTTGTGGCAGTAAGTATTGTTAGTGGTGAGGCAACTTTTTTTTACCTATTTTACTTTCTCCGAACAGTTCAATTCCCCATGTTGGAACCAAAGAGGAGCCACGCTTTGAGATGGAGTTTCGCTGGGTCTGGATGGAGCGTCAGGCCCTTGTTCTGGGACAGGAAGTCCATCTGGAAAGGCAGCAGTTGTGGGGCACAGACTGCTAGACGTGAGAGGTACGGAAATCAAGTCTGTCTGGGCCATGTGGGGACAATGAGAATGATGTATGCGGTGTCGAGTCGTATCTTGCGGATGACCCATGGGATCAGTGGTAACGGCGGGAAGACATACATGAGTGACACATTCCATGGGATGAGGAAGGCATTCCATGCCCTGGAGCAAAATAGTGGACATTTGTGATTCGTTGCTGAGGCGAAAAGGTCGATTACTGGGTGACCCCATTTTCGGAATAGTGTGTTGAGAACCCTGTTGTGGATTTCCCACTCGTGTTCCTGTGAGAAGTGCCTGCTGAGGTTGTCGGCTGTAGTGTTTTGGCACCTTGGTAGGTATGATGCTGTGATGTTTATATTGTTGCGGATGCAGAAGCTCCATAAATTCATGGCTTTTACACATAGCGAGTGAGACCTGGCTCCTCCTTGGCGATTGATATAAAACATGCACTCCACATTGTCGGTGAGAATAGAGATTGAGGGTTCATGTGTGAACCCTCAATGAGTGGAAGGAAGTGTCGGCATCCATTGTGTACCGTCCAGAGTTCCAGGAGATTGAAATGTAGGTGATTTTCCATCGCAGACAACTTGCCTTGTACATTGTGATGACCCAAGTGGGTACCCCAACCCATCAGGTAGGTGTGACAGATTGGATCACAGAAAACTCCCTTAGGACTTGCCAACCGATGTGCCAAGACTTTCCTGCCCTGACAGCTTAGGACTCCAGCACCCTGTCTTGTTGAGCCAGACATGCCAGTCTGCTCCAACACAGACCCAGGGTCTGAATTACTTGCCCCAGAGCTGCAGACTTAACTGAAAGAAACTTACAGAAGTGCTCCTGTCTTTACCACTCAGATGCCAAAGTGCCAATGCGGTCCAAACCCCAAATAAATCCATTTTACCCTGTATAAAACGTATACAGGGTAAACTCATAAATTGTTCGCCTCTATAACACTGATAGAGAGATATGCACAGCTGTTTGCCCCCCAGGTATTAATACATACTCTGAGTTAATTAATAAGTACAAAGTGATTTTATTAAATACAGAAAGTAGGATTTAAGTGGTTCCAAGTAGTAACAGAGAGAACAAAGTCAATTTCCAAGCAAAATAAAATAGAACACGCAAGTCTATGTCTAAGAAATCTGAATACAGATGAAACCTCACCAGTTTCAATAAGCTTCCTTTTACAGACTAGTCTCCTTCTAGTCTGGGTCCAACAATCATTCTCACCCCCTGTAGTTACTGTCCTTTGTTCCAATTTCTTTCAGGTATCCTTGGGAGTAGAGAGGCTCTCTCTTTAGCCAGCTGAAGACAAAATTGAGGGGTCTCCCAAAGGCTTAACTAGACTTTCCCTTGTGGGGGGAGACCCCCTTCCTCTCTCCTATGCAAAATCCAGCTCCAAGATGGAGTTTTGGAGTCACATGGGCAAGTCACATGTGCATTCATGACTGAATTTCTTACCAGACAAGCCACATTCCTGGGAAAACTTCAATGTGGATTGGCATCTTCGAGTTCGTTGTTGGCTTAAGTGGTTCTTGATTGGGCATTTAATTTGCACATTCCCTTCTCAATAGAAATCAAGCAAGTATACCGCCAATATTCCTAACTTCAAGTACAAAAATGATACATGCATACAAATAGGATTAATAGATGGTGTCGATCATAACCTTTACAGAGATATGTTACATGACATATGTAGCATAAAACATATTCTAGTTATGTCATATATACATTCATAAGCATATTCCATAAAGCCTTATAGGGGGCACTGTCACGGGAGGCATCTGTTGTAATAGTCACTGATGCGGGGGGTGTCTTGTTGAAAGGGAATCCCGGAGCATACATTCCCTGGCTGTGTCCACCATTGTAGGGTGAGGATAATATTTGGTGGTAGTGTCACACATCTGTTGAGATAGTGTTTGCTGGGTGCATAGACCATGTTCAACCAGTGCTGCAGACAGCGTATATGGAGTCTGGCATACTTTACTACGAAAGTTGTAGCTGACATATGTCCCAGAATCTGAAGGCATGTCCTCACTGAAGTTTGTGGTCTGATGATCACCGTGTAAATAAGATTGGTCAATGCAGTGAAACTGTGGTTTGGCAATATTGCCTTGGCTTGTATGGAGTCTAGGTCGGCTACAATAAACTCCAATTGCTGGGTTGGTTCCAGGGTGGATTTCTTTTCGTTCATCTGTAGATCTAGTTGGTGAACCGGGTCTATTGTGGTCTTCAGCATGCCTGCCGTTTCTTCTCGGTTTGCACCTCTGAGAAGGCAATCATCCAAATAGGGAAAGATTATGACTCCATTGTGTCATAAATGTGCTGCTACTACCACGAGCGTTTTTGAGACTACGCAGGGAACAGTGGACAGTCCGAAGGGAAAGACCCTGTATTGGTAGTGATTGGGTCCGCCTGTGAACCTCAGGAACCATCTGTGGGCAGGATGTATTGTAATATGGAAGTATGCATCTTGGAGGTTAAGGGCTGCAAACCATCTAGCGCTGGGATTATTGTGGCCAGAGTGATCATTTTTGTACCTGTGGTTGCATACGAACCTGTTGAGTTTTCGGAGATCTAAGATTGGTCTCCATCCCCTCCTTTCTTCTCTGTCAGGAAATATTTGGAATAAGAACCCCTCCCTTGGTATTGATGTGGTGCTGGTTCTACAGCACCCAGCAGTAGGAGGTAGTCTACTTCCTGTTGTAGAAGGTGATCGTGATAGGGGTCCCTGAAGAAGGATGGGATACGAGGGAGGGTAGGGGGAATGGCTGTGAAAGGACTGGTGTAGCCGGATTGTATGATCTCCAAAACCCATTGATCTGTGGTTATCGCAGCTGAGGCATGGTAAAATGGGCGTAGGCGGTGACCAAAACTGTGGAATGGGGTATCTGTTGGCACTAGAGATATGGGAGGTGGTGCATACCCTCGACCAAGACCTCAAAATTGTGGCTTAGATGTAAATGGACGGGTGGACGAGGTCTGGTTCTGTGTAGCTCGTCATCTCTGAGCCCGTTGTTTGGGTCTGTTCTGAGTGAAGTATCGTGGTTGTTGACGGTTAAATGAGGTGTCTCGTGACCTGGTTTGGTGTAAAGTGAGGGCGTTTGTCAGGCGGTGGGTGTTTGCCTAGTGTATGCAGCATTGTTCAGAAGGCCTTCATGGTATGGAGACGAGAATAGTTTATCCCTATCGAAGGGGAGGTCCTCCACTTTTAGCTGTAGTTCTTTTGGAATTCCCAAAGTCTGCAACCATGATGTTCTTCTCATAACCACAGCTGTTGTGGTTCTTTAGGCAGCTATGTCCGCTACATCCATTGATCCATTGATATTAACTGACCCTCGTTGATAATGGCGTTGAGTTGAGGACGTTTATGCTTGGGAAGGTCTTCCACGAGCTCTTGTATTTTACCATAGTTAGAGTAGTCGTAATTTGCTAGTAGAGCAGAATAGTTAGCAACTCTAAGCAGAAGAGTGGCTGACGAGTAAACTTTCCGCCCAAAGAGGTTCAATCTCTTGTGTTCTTTATCTGGCAGTGAGGAGCGTAAATGAGGCTGTTTGCTACACTGATTAGCAGCCTCTACTACTAGAAAGCAGGCTTGATGGTGTGAAAACAAAAATTCCATGTCTTTGGCTGGAACGAAGTATTTTCTGTCAGATCTTTTGTTAGTCGGGGATACCGATGCCACTGTTTGCCATATTACCTCCGCAGGCTCTATTATAGCCTCTTCAATGGGGAGGGCAATCTTGGTCAATGATGCTGGTTGTAAGTTTTTTAACAACCTATGTTGTTTCTTCTGCACCTCATGTAAGGAAATTTCTTGGCTATTTGCTACTCTTTTGAAGAGTTCTTGGAACTGTTTCAGGTCATCAGGTGTCGTAGGGATAGACGGCGTCACCGCTTTGTCTGGTGCAGAAGATGAGTAAGGGGCAGGTGGTGAATCATCCGGGTCTGCCTGAGATAGTATTTCTTCTCTTCTATCTCTGTCTCAGGAGGGTAAGAGGTTTCTCTGTGTGGTAATGATGGATGTACTCTGGAACCTCCTGTTGCTGGGGAAGGATAGGGGATCTGGTATGTGGGCCAAGGACCCCATTGTGGCCATTGCATGGGGTAAGGTGGTAATGGGTAAGGCTACTGCTGTGCATACCAGGGCAGTGAATGCTCGGAGGAATGAGGCTTAGGCTTTCCATTCCATGTAGGTCTCATCTCTGATGGGGATGAGCGTTGTCCTGAACATATCCTTCCTCACCACTATGCATGGTGCAGGAGATAAAGGATGGTACCATGCTATGTAGCTCGGGGTGTGTTCGGTGTCGAGCAGTGGCGACTGTGGTGCCGAAGAAACTGCTATGTGAGCAGGACACAGGAGTTGCGCTGGTCCCGCCTTGGGGTTGCAGTCAACTGTTGGAGCACTGACCGGTGCTGGATTCAGCTTGTTAGGCGGTAGCAAGTCTTGTATCGGTGCCGGTGGCAGCAGAATTGATCGCAGTGCCGCTGCCTGTGCCGCGCTCTGCCCCGGGGTGGCTTCCTGTTGTTTGTCCTTCGAGTTTGGAGATGACCATGACATCACTGGTTGGTTTGGTTTCTGGGAACACGTGAGTGGCTGATCAGGTCAATTAGAGCTTTGAACTGTCTATGGCAAACTGAACAAGAAATGCCACTGTGAGTAACTAGATTAACAATGGACATGCTGCTCTTACGAGAGTTACCTTGCTGGCACTTCTGCTCCGCCTCAGCAGTTCTCCTCTGCTCATAGACGGTAGCTCCAGAATGCATGAGACTTCACCAGGTAGAACGAGCATGAGCGAGATCTTCCCAAAACTCTGGGTCAATGTTGAAACACCTCAAGGATAATTTGAGGGAATCTTTGAAACTTTTATTCTGGCCTCCCTGAGAGCACTTTCTCTCCTTTAACTCACCATAAAAGATCTTCTCTGACAATGACTCATCTGACAGTCTGGTGACATGGCCTGCCCATCTCCCCTGTGATTTCATGCTTGGAGTGCCTACCCATCTGAGAACCTCAATATCTGGAACGTTGTCTTACCATCTTATCCTCATCAGTTTCCTCAGACAGCCCATGTGAAAGTAATTCAGGTACACTGTCCAGGTTTTGCATGGATACCTCAGAGTTGGCAACATGATGACTTTGTAGATGTTCAGTTTTGTTTGTTGGCTAATGTCTCTGTGCTCCCAAAGGCTACACTTGCTTTGTCAATTCTGGTGTTGGTTTAATTATCCATGTGAACTTCACACAACAGGTGCACTGCCCAGATAGCTGAACTTGTCCACTGCCCGGAGGGCTTGGCCATTCACTGTAATAGCAGGCCCTATATCAGGCTTTCCTGGTGCAGCAGGCTGGACATCACTTTTCTCTTCTTGATGTTGATTGTGAGACCAAAAGTGTCACAGGCTGAAGAGAACTAGTCCACACTTTGCTACACGTCAGACTCAAATCTGGCATTCAGGGAACAGTCATCAGCAAACAGATCATGAACAGCCACTTCCTGTACCTTTGGCTTTGCCTGTAGTTTCCTCAGATTGAAGAGTTTCCCATCAGTCCGGTATCTGATGCCAATCCAGACGTCACAGTCACCAAACGCATCTGTAATATGCCAGAAAACATCATACTGAAGAGCGCTGGTGCCAGCACACAGCCCTGCTTGACTCCCTTGGTGACTGGGAATGGTTCAGATGACTCACCATCTTCCACAGCACGAGCCATCATGAAATTGATGAACCACTGCAATGAATTTCTCTGGGAAACTGAATTTTGCCATGATTTTCCAAAGGCCCTCCCGACTGACTGCATCCAATGCTTTGTCAGGTCAATGAAAGTGTAGCGGGGTGGTTACCTCGCTCCTGCCCTGAAGGGCTTAAAACAGCCCAAGGGGAAGGGTTGTGGCTGGGAGGTGCTAAGCTGGGCTGATTGGGAAGCAGCTGCAGCTGGGCCACACCCCAATCAGGCCTCATCTGGCCCTATATAAAAAGGCTATGAGCCAGAGGCCAAGCAATCTCTCTCTGCCTTCAGAGGGAGAAGGGCCTGGCTGCAGTGAGCTAGAGACAGAGTACCTGAGTGGAGCAGGGCTGGGGACAGGCTGAGGAGCTGGGGAGCTCCAGCCTGGAAAGCCCCAGGCTGCGGCCTAGTAGGAGGCCAAGGAGTACTGGGGGTTGCAGAGGGCAGCCCAGGGGTAGGCCCAGGCAGCAGGTCCAAACCTAACCTTGCCTGAGATGAGTGGCCTATACTGCAGTCTGCCCCAGGGAGCGGGGGCTAGTTGGTGACTGGCAGTGGCCTTATTCGGAGGCAAGGTAAGGCTAGTGGGTGGGCGTTCCCCGGGGAGGGGAGACCCTAGTACTGAGGGGTGTACTGCCAGGGGGCAGCACCCCAGATAAAAGGGCACCAGTGTCCGGGAAGGACACGGGGGCCAAAGGACAGGCGGATCACCGGCCTGCAGAGGGTGCTCTGGGCTGGAAATCGAGCTAATTCCCAGAAGAGACCAGCAGGAGGCGCCGCAGGGGTGAGTCCGCCCCTCTACAGAAAGTCATATACAGGTTGGAGTTCTGTTCCTGACATTTCTCCTGAAGTTGAGACGCAGCAGACACCATATCTGTGGTTCCGCACCTTTTTCTGAATCCACACTGACACGCAGGCAGGAGCCCTTGTTCAAGGCAATTCTGGCAAGAATTTTGCTGGATCTTGATAAGGAGATGCCCTAACAGTTGTTGCAGGTCTGTCTGTTATCTTTCCACTTGTACACGTGGACGATAGATGCAGCCTTTTGTTCCTGGGGTATAGTTTTAGAGCCCACATTGACTGGAAAAATTCAGTCAGTTTCAGAGCCATGTGCAAGCCTCTGATCTTGTAGACTTCTGCTGGTATCACTTCTGCTCCAGGTTCTTTACCATTTGACAGCAGGTCAATTGCTTTCGCAGTTTCAGTCAGTAAGAGATATGGTGATATCAAACTGGGGCAGTCGATCAATTGCCTCCTCACTTACAGATTGTTGATTGAAAAAAAATCACTGGTCTGTTGGTATAAGGAGGCACCATTATCCCTATTTGGTGTATGGTGTGTAATTCCCCTGCGCATCTAGCGCCAAAACTGATCTTTCAATTTGCAAATCTCAAAATGAATGTTTTAATATTCCCCCCAAAAAGGCTTTTTTTGGTTCTCCACTGAAACAATGATAAAAAACAACATGAAGTCATGAAATGTTTTGGTTGACCCAAATATGCATTTTCATACAAAAAATATTTCAAGGGAAAAATGAAACAATGGCAGAAAAGTGCATTCCAAAACCAGAAAACCAACAAACAAAGAAACATATGACAATTACTAGTGTTTGACTTTGCAAAAATTTGAAAATCGTACAGAGTGAGAGGGCAGGGAACGGACCACTATACTACAACTTCATAACAGCTAACAGACATTAGTAATTTTTTTTCTCTTTTAGAGGAAATTCTTGCTGAAATTTTTAAGTTCCATTTTCCCTCTTCCTTCTTCCATAGTCCCCTGAAACACCTCCCACTAAGGGACGGGGCTTCCCTCGCCCATGACCCTCCCACCCAACAAAGACTCCTACTGTGACTCCCTTTCCTATGCTTCCCTCTCCCAACTCCCCCAGCCCATCACACCTCTCTGCCTCCAAGTTCTATCGTCATCCCCACAGCCAATGACTTCTCCCTGCCTCCCCTGGATCCCACCGGATCACACGGCATATTGAAGACAGGTGTGTTTTAAACCACTGATTGTAAATCTGTCCCTCTCTTTCACAAGCCCAGCACATTGTGTTCAACAGTTGGACTATCGCCATGAACATGGCAGAATGAAAGCTCATAATTTGCCTTTTTTTCTTCCTCTGTGTGATCTGAAATGAAGACAAAGGTAATTTCTGGGACCAAAGGGGTGTGTTCAAGGGAGAAGCAAAGGCTACTGCTGGAGAATCCTTCTGGCTGCAGGGGCTTGGAAAGTTTTCCTGCTTTCATCTTCCTCATGCCCATGTGGTAGGCAAGGAGGTTACATGGGTTGTTTCCCCTGTGGCCAGGGGCACTCTGCTTGAGTCTCACCCCTTGCACCATCTTCTTTTGTTGCTTCTCAAGATCGCCTCTCCCACCAGAACAATGAAGAGCCTGATCAAACATTGTGACAACAAAATCAGCTGCCTCAATTGTGCTCCAACCATGTCATCCCCTCCCTACTCAAATCCCTCCCCTGGCTCCTTCTCTACTTCTGCAAAAATTATAGCTTTTCCTCAACTTCAAGGCTCAAGACCCAGGAACTGCATACTTTGTCAGAGGGGCTGCTCTACTGCCCTGGGGTTTGTGGGCTGTTCCACAACCTCAGCCAGAGGGGAATTAATTCAAACTGGAAAGGTGCAGAGATGGGCTCCCAGGATGATCAGAGACATGGAGTGACTGTCTAAGGGCTGGTCTACATTGTGGGGGGGATCGATCCAAGATACGCAACTTCAGCTACGCGAATATCTTGGATCGAAGTATCTTGGATCAAATTACCTGGAGTCCAGACAGCGCGGGATCGACGGCCGCGGCTCCCCCGTCGACTGCGCTATCGCCGCTCGCTCTGGTGCAGTTCCGGAGTCGACGGTGAGCGCGTTTGGGGATCGATATATCGCGTCTTAACGAGACGCGATATATCGATCCCGGATAAATCAATTGCTACCCACCAATACGGCGGGTAGTGAAGACGTACCTTTAGGAGAGGAGACTAAAAGAACTGAGCTTGATTTACCTAGCAAAGGAAGGGCTGAGAGGGGATGTGCTAGCTCTGTGTAAATGTACTGGGGAAGAGAACACCAGAGAGGGAGAGGAGGAACTGGAGTTAATGAAAAAATTTGTCAAAAGAATAAATGGAGTATAACTGGCCCTGAATGAAATTCAGGCTGGAAACTGAAGCTTTGTGCCCATCTAGAAAGCTGGCTAGATCGTCGGGCTCAACAGGTAGTGATCAACGGCTCCATGTCGGTCCTGGGGCAGGTTTTGTTCAATATCTTCATTAATGGTCTGGAGGATGGCATGGACTGCACTCTCAGCAAGTTTGCAGATGACACTAAACTGGGAGGAGTGGTAGATAAGCTGGAGGGTAGGGATAGGATACAGAGGGACCTAGACAAATTAGAGGATTGGGCCAAAAGAAACCTGATGAGGTTCAACAAGGACAAGTGCAGAGTCCTGCACTTAGGACGGAAGAATCCCATGCACTGCTACAGACTAGAAACTGAGTGGCTAGGCAGCAGTTCTGCAGAAAAGGACCTAAGGGTTACAGTGGACGAAAAGCTGGATATGAGTCAACAGTGTGCCCTTGTTGCCAAGAAGGCTAACGGCATTTTGGGCTGTATAAGTAGGGGCATTGCCAGCAGATCGAGGAACGTGATCGTTCCCCTTTATTCGACATTGGTGAGGCCTCATCTCGAGTACTGTGTCCAGTTTTGGGCCCCACACTACAAGAAGGATGTGGAAAAATTGGAAAGAGTCCAGCGGAGGGCAACAAAAATGATTAGGGGGCTGGAGCACATGACTTATGAGGAAAGGCTGAGGGAACTGGGATTGCTTAGTCTGCAGAAGAGAAGAATGAGGGGGGATTTGATAGCAGCCTTCAACTACCTGAAGGGGGGTTCCAAAGAGGATGGAGCTCGGCTGTTCTCAGTGGTGGCAGATGACAGAACAAGGAGCAATGGTCTCAAGTTGCAGTTGGGGAGGTTTAGGTTGGATATTAGGAAACACTATTTCACTAGGAGGGTGGTGAAGCACTGGAATGGGTTACCTAGGGAGGTGGTGGAATCTCCTTCATTAGAGGTTTTTAAGGTTAGGCTTGACAAAGCCCTGGCTGGGATGATTTAGTTGGGAATTGGTCCTGCTTTGAGCAAGGGGTTGGACTAGATGACCTTCTGAGGTCCCTTCCAACCCTGATATTCTAGGATTCTATGATCAGAGGAGGGAGATTCTGGAGCAGCGTCCCCGCAGGAGTTGTGGGGTAAGCAACGGAATGAGTTGGAAAATGGAATTTGATAAGTTTCTGAGCATGGTTATCATAGAATCATAGAAGATTAGGGTTGGAAGAAACCTCAGGAGGTCATCTAGTCCAACTCCCTGCTCAAAGCAGGACCAACACTAACTAAATCATCCCAGACAGGGCTTTGTCAAGGCGGAACTTAAAAACCTCTAAGGAAGCAGATTCCACCACCTCCCTTGGTAATCCATTCCAGTGCTTCACCACCTTCCTAGTGAAACAGTGTTTCCTAATATCCAACCTAAACCTCCTCCAGTGCAACTTGAGACCATTGCTCCCTGTTCTGTCATCTACCACCCCTGAAAATAGCCTAGTTCCATCCTCTTTGGAACCCCCCCTTCAGATAGTTGAAGGCTGCTATCAAATCCCCCTCACTCTTCTCTTCTGCAGATTAAACAAGCCCAGGTCCCTTAGCCTCTCCTCGTAAGTCATGTGCCCCAGCTCTCTGATTCTTTTTGTTGCCCTCTCCAGGACTCTTTCCAATTTGTCCACATCCTTCTTGTGGTGTGGGGCTGAAAACTGGACACAGTATTCCAGATGAGGCCTCATCAATGCCGAATAGAGGGGAATGATCGCATCCCTCAATCTGCTGGCAATGCTCCTAGTTATACAGCCCAAAATGCTGTTAGCCTTCTTGGCAACAAGGGCACATTGTGGACTCAAATCCAGTTTCTCGTCCACTGTAACCCCTAGGTCCTTTTCTGCTGAACTGCTGTCTAGCCATTCGGTCCCTAGTCTGTAGCAGTGCTTGGTATTCTTCCGTCCTAAGTGCAGGACTCTGCACTTGTCATTGTTGAACCTCATCAGATTTCTTTTGGTCCAATCCTCCAATATCTCTAGGTCCTTCTGTATCCTATCCCTACCCTCCAGAGTATCTACCTATCCCCCCAGCTTAGTGTCATCCATGAACTTGCTGAGTGTGCAATCCAGACCATCATCCATATCATTAATGAAGATACTAAACAAAACCTGCCCCAGGACCAACCCCTGGGGCACTCCACATTTGCTACCGGCTGCCAAATAGACACTACCTGTTAAGCCCGACAATCCAGCCAGCTTTCTATCCACCTTATTGTCCATATATCCAATCCATACTTTTTTAACTTGCTGGCAAGACTACTGTGGGAGACTGTATCAAAAGCTTTGCTAAAGTCAAGCTATATCACGTCCACTGATTTCCCCATATCCACAGAGCCATTTATCTTATCATAGAAGGCAATCAGGTTGACTTGCCTTTGGTGAATCTATGTTGACTGTTCCTGATAACCTTCCTCTCCTCCAAGTGCTTCAAAAGTGATTCCTTCAGGACCTACTCCATGATTTTTCCAGGTAGTGAGGTGAGACTGACCACCTGTAGTTCCCCGGGTTCTCCTTCTTCCCTTTTTTAGAGATGGGCACTATAGTTGCCTTTTTCCAATCATTCTAATCACTGAGGAGGAGGCGGTGCCCCTCTGATCACTGATAGCCCAGTTAATAAGTCACTCAGAAGAACTGCAGGCAGCCCAGCTTTGAATCCCTCCTCTCCCCTTTCCTAGGCAAGTGACCTAACTGCAGGGCTGCTGGCTCTTCTAAGGGGGTGCTTTGCAATCTCTCCTGTCGAAGCTATCCTTGTATAAATAATTAAATAGCCATATGCACAGAGACTGAGACCCAGATGTGCAGCCCTCCCTGGTGAGCATCCTAGTCCCTGGCCTACAGAGCCATTTGCACTTGCTTTCTGGCCCAATTAGTATTAAATATTAGGGTTTTCGGTATTTTTGTAAGTCTTCTCTAAAATATATTAAGTATTTAAGTATACAAGTGTGATATCCATGCTATAGTTAAGGTTCAGGTTTCAGTTACCTGCTGAACCCTGAAAAACTGTTTTGAGCAGTTTCAGAGACTCTGAGGGGCTCTCAGTTCTCTAATAGTCCATTACTTAAGGAGAGTCTGTTTTCAGTTGACAGTTTTAACTTCTGTATCCAGCTTCACTTTCTGAAGCTGTCTCATCGCATAGCAGTAGATCTTGATATTAAACTGTCCATAAGTTGTTTTCTTTTTTAATTTAATGCATTTAACTGAACTGAAATATCCTCCCTTGTGCTGCTTTCACCTATTCCTGGAATGAGAGCAGAAGAATACTGGAGAGTTATACTAATGTAAATCCATACCAAGTGCTGACTACAGGGCGGAGATCAAAATCCCCTTAAAGAATAATAAACACACAGTGTTGTTAAAAAGGCAGCATTAGTGCTAACAGACTCAGTTCTTCAGGTCTGATAGGCTGGCAGTGAACAGTTTCAAGTTTGAAGACTCTTGGACCTGATTCTCATCTTCTCATATACAGCTCTGATAATGGGAATTAGGTGCCCAGGTTCTTTTGAAAATCTTGCTATGCACCGAGCTGCATGTTTAGGCACCTAAATATATTTGAAAATCTGACTCTTAGGCACTTTTGAAAACTTTACTCAATGTTGAAGACGTTTTTTTCTAGCAATAAAAACACAAGTATTTGCTTTGGTTGTTATAAGAATGGAAGGATTTATTAATCAGCTATAGTTATATGATTGTTCAAAGGGCAAGCAAACAGGTACTGCAGTGACTCTGAAAAGGATTCAGCTGGTGACAGTGGCCAAATAACTTAACATGATCTCCCACTGTAATGCTGTTTCAAAAAGAGCTAATGTGACCCTGGGGTGTAAAACAGGGGGGTAGTGATTTTTACCTCTGTATCCAGCATTGGAGAGACTGATATTGAAATACTGCATCCAATTCTGGGGTCCACATTTTAAAAAGGATTATGAAAAATTGGAGAGGGCACAGAAAAGAGCTGGAACTATAATTCAAGGGCAGGAGAAAATGACTGAAAAGGACACATTTAAAGAGCTGAATCTGTTGCGCTTATCGAAAAGAAGATTGAGAGGTGATGTGAATACAGTGTGAATACACTGCACAAGAACATTTGTGGGGAGAAAATACTGCGTATTAAAGAGCTCTTTAATCTAGCAGAGAAAGTCCTAACAACGACCAATGACTAGAAGTAAAAGCCAGAACAATTCAGATTAGAAATAATAGCTCACATTTTTAACAGTGAGGGTGATTAACCATTGGAACAAACTACTAAAGGAAGTGGTGGTTTTTCAATCTCTTGATGTCGTCAAATCAAGCCTAGATTCCTTTCTGAAAGACGCTTTAGTCAAACACAAATTATTGGGTTCCATACAGAGCTAACTTGGTGAAATTTAATGGTATGGGATTGATAGAAGGGAGGTCAGAATGGATGATGTAATGTTCTGTTGGGACCTTAACATCTATGAATAGCTCACAGACTGATATATTTTATCACAAGTATAGAAACCACACAATTCAATTACCACACGATAATTATGAAAACACAGTGCTTTTCCCAGCCATCCAACATTAATGTCCGTGAATTTGCTCCAGTGATCCAATGAGGCCTGCAAAACCATGGAGAATTACCCCCATCTTGTTCATGGACAAATGCTTGATGAGATAGGCAAAGAATGGGCAAAGTGATCACAACGCTAGCCTCACCGCAGCTGGAAAACCTGAGCTACTTGGTTTGAATATTACCTAGCCTGATCACCTTATGCAACAGCATATATGGAGGGAAGAGCTTTGCACACCTCCATCAACTTCCCTCACTGTGGATTTCCCCACACCAAACTGGTTCACCACCAAGTGGCAGCAATCTGAAGAGATAAGCTCCACACTGCAATTGCCACGCATGTCTCCATGCTAATTGGTGTTCTAGCACTGCAGGTCAAGACAATGTTTGGCTCACAGCTCCAGGAAGGTGACTTTCTGCATCCTAAAGTTTTAGGACCATTGCTGGTCATGCCAAGACTTAAGAGCTATTTGATCCCATGACTGTGCTCACTGGCTAGGCCCAGAAGTGTCACTCCATCGAGAGAAGCTGCTCTAGGAATATATGACAGAGACAGAAAGGCCAGTGCAAATTCAAAGGATGGTTCTTCTTCTACCAATTTAATTTAAAAATCCAATTGCTATCTAAAATTAACCGACAGCTAAGCACAATATTTTATTATTTTTTTATTATATATATTATATATTTATTATATAATGGGGCCTAACTGGTATATAAGGGCAGTCAGCAGCAAACCAGCTGAGCGGCGAACAGCAGAGGCTAACAGAGGAAGTTTGCCTGGGAGCTGTCCGAGAGGAGGTACGCTAAGTGCTGCATTAGGGGGGCTGTGTTGGTGAGTATCTGAGTGTCTGCTGCTGGGACAGTTGGTCAGTTTGACCGTGTGCTTGATTGCTTGCTTGGTTGTTTGAAAAGTGTGAATTGGGAGTGCTTTGTTCCAGGTGGGCCTTGAGGGGGCCTGACTGGTATATAAGGCCAGTCAGCAGCGAACCAGCTGAGCGGCGAACAGCAGAGGCTAAAAGCGGGAGTTTGCCTGGGCAGAGCCCACTGAGGCTTTCATCTATGGGTTTCTCTGAGTAGTTCCTGCAACAGTTGAGGAAGCTCTTAAGAGGACGGTGATATGGAAGGTGAGCGATCAGCTGTTGTCACCTGCACAGGTTGTGCCATGTTTGTCTTTCTTCCACAGGACAGAAGCGACTTTGTCTGTACGAAGGGCAAGCTGGTCTCCATATTGGAAGAGAAGGTTCGAGGCCTGGAGAAACGAGTATCGACTCTGCGTTGCATAAGGGAAAATGAAGATTTCCTGGACAGACGTCAGGAGATGCTTCTACGGCCACAATGTTCTGAAGATTCAGAACAGGCGCAGCAGGGACAGAAGGATTGTGAAGAGGTTTGGCAGCATGTGACCTCCAGAAGAAGAAAGAGGAGCGTCCATGCACCAGCAATGGAGATACAGGTGAGCAATCGTTTCCATGTTCTCTCTACAGGTACTAATGCGGAGAGTGGACTAGATGACCCATCTGAGGGAAGGGAGCAGAAGGAGACTCCACCGATTGGAAGGCAAAAGATGCACTGTCCTAGGGATGGGGGTTCCACGACCACCACTCCCAAGAGGAGGAGGAGGGTGGTGGTGGTCGGGGACTCCCTCCTCAGGGGGACTGAGTCATCTATCTGCCGCCCCGACCGGGAAAACCGAGAGGTCTGCTGCTTGCCAGGAGCTAGGATACACGATGTGATGGAGAGACTGCCGAGACTCATCAAACCTTCGGATCGCTACCCCTTCCTGCTTCTCCACGTGGGCACCAATGATACTGCCAAGAATGACCTTGAGCGGATCACTGCAGACTACGTGGCTCTGGGAAGAAGGATAAAGGAGTTTGAGGCGCAAGTGGCGTTCTCGTCCATCCTCCCTGTGCAAGGAAAAGGCCTGGGTAGAGACCGTCGAATCATGGAACTCAACGAATGGCTACGCAGGTGGTGTTGGAGAGAAGGCTTTCGATTCTTTGACCATGGGATGGTGTTCCAAGAACGAGGAGTGCTAGGCAGAGACGGGCTCCACCTAACGACGAGAGGGAAGAGCATCTTCGCCAGCAGGCTGGCTAACCTAGTGAGGAGGGCTTTAAACTAGGTTCACCGGGGGAAGGAGACCAAAGCCCTGAGGTAAGTGGGGAAATGGGATCCTGGGAGGAAGCACGAGTAGGAGAGCGCAAGAGGGGAGGACTCCTGTCTCATGCTGAGAAAGAGGGACGATCGATGAGTTATCTTAAGTGCCTATACACAAATGCAAGAAGCCTGGGAAACAAGCTGGGAGAACTGGAAGTCCTGGCACAGTCAGGGAACTATGATGCGATTGGAATAACAGAGACTTGGTGGGATAACTCACATGACTGGAGTACTGTCATGGATGGATATAAACTGTTCAGGAAGGACAGGCAGGGCAGAAAAGGTGGGGGAGTTGCATTGTATGTAAGAGAGGAGTATAACTGCTCAGAGCTCCTGTATGAAACTGCAGAAAAACCTGAGAGTCTCTGGATAAAGTTGAGAAGTGTGAGTAACAAGGGTGATGTCATGGTTGGAGTCTGCTATAGACCACCAGACCAGGGGGATGAGGTGGACGAGGCTTTCTTCTGGCAACTAGCAGAAGTTGCTAGATCGCAGGCCCTGGTTCTCATGGGAGACTTTAATCACCCTGATATCTGCTGGGAGAGCAATACAGCGGTGCACAGACAATCCAGGAAATTTTTGGAAAGTGTAGGGGACAATTTCCTGGTGCAAGTGCTGGAGGAACCAACTAGGGGCAGAGCTTTTCTTGACCTGCTGCTCACAAACAGGGAAGAATTAGTAGGGGAAGCAAAAGTGGATGGGAACCTGGGAGGCAGTGACCATGAGATGGTCGAGTTCAGGATCCTGACACAAGGAAGAAAGGAGATCAGCACAATACGGACCCTGGACTTCAGAAAAGCAGACTTTGACTCCCTCAGGGAACAGATGGGCAGGATCCCCTGGGAGAATAACATGAAGGGCAAAGGGGTCCAGGAGAGCTGGCTGTATTTTAAAGAATCCTTATTGCGGTCGCAGGAACAAACCATCCCGATGTGTAGAAAGAATAGTAAATATGGCAGGCGACCAGCTTGGCTAAACAGTGAAATCCTTGCTGATCTTAAACGCAAAAAAGAAGCTTACAAGAAGTGGAAGATTGGACAAGTGACCAGGGAGGAGTATAAAAATATTGCTCAGGCATGCAGGAGTGAAATCAGGAAGGCCAAATCACTCTTGGAGTTGCAGTTAGCAAGAGATGTTAAGAGTAACAAGAAGGGTTTCTACAGGTATGTTAGCAACAAGAAGAAAGTCAAGGAAAGTGTGGGCCCCTTACTGAATGAGGGAGGCAACCTAGTGACCGAGGATGTGGAAAAAGCTAATGTACTCAATGATTTTTTTGCCTCTGTCTTCACGAACTAGGTCAGCTCCCAGACTGCTGCACTGGGCAGCACAATATGGGGAGAAGGTGACCAGCCCTCTGTGGAGAAAGAAGTGGTTCAGGACTATTTAGAAAAACTGGACGTGCACAAGTCCATGGGGCCGGATGCGCTGCATCCGAGGGTGCTAAAGGAGTAGGCGGGTGAGATTGCAGAGCCATTAGCCATTATTTTTGAAAACTCATGGCGATCGGGGGAGGTCCCGGATGACTGGAAAAAGGCTAATGTAGTGCCCATCTTTAAAAAAGGGAAGGAGGAGGATCCGGGGAACTACAGGCCAGTCAGCCTCACCTCCGTCCCTGGAAAAATCATGGAGCAGGTCCTCAAGGAATCAATTATGAAACATTTAGAGGAGAGGAAAGTGATCAGGAACAGTCAGCAGGGATTCACGAAGGGGACGTCGTGCCTGACTAACCTAATTGCCTTCTATGATGAGATAACTGGCTCTGTGGATGAGGGGAAAGCAGTGGATGTGTTATTCCTTGACTTTAGCAAAGCTTTTGATACGGACTCCCACAATATTCTTGCCGCCAAGTTAAAGAAGTATGGGCTGGATGAATGGACTGTAAGGTGGATAGAAAGCTGGCTAGATCTTCGGGCTCAACGGGAAGTGATCAATGACTCCATGTCTAGCTGGCAGCCGGTTTCAAGCGGAGTGCCCCAAGGGTCGGTCCTGGGGCCGGTTTTGTTTAATATCTTTATTAATGATCTGGAGGATGGTGTGGACTGCACTCTCAGCAAGTTTGCAGATGACACTAAACTAGGAGGCGTGGTAGATACATTAGAGGGTAGGGATCGGATACAGCGGGACCTAGACAAATTAGAGGATTGGGCCAAAAAAAACCTGATGAGGTTCAACAAGGACAAGAGCAGAGTCCTGCACTTAGGACGGAAGAATCCCACGCACTGCTACAGACTAGGGACCAAATGGCTAGGTAGCAGTTCTGCAGAAAAGGACCTAGGGGTCACAGTGGACAAGAAGCTGGATATGAGTCAACAGTGTGCTCTTGTTGCCAAGAAGGCTAATGGCATTTTGGGATGTATAAGTAGGGGCATTGCCAGCAGATCGAGGAACGTGATCGTTCCCCTTTATTCGACATTGGTGAGGCCTCATCTGGAATACTGTGTCCAGTTTTGGGCCCCACATTACAAGAAGGATGTGGAAAAATTGGAAAGAGTCCAACGGAGGGCAACAAAAATGATTAGGGATCTGGAGCACATGACTTATGAGGAAAGGCTGAGGGAACTGGGATTGTTTAGTCTGCAGAAGAGAAGAATGAGGGGGGATTTGATAGCAGCCTTCAACTACCTGAAGGGGGGTTCCAAAGAGGATGGAGTTCGGCTGTTCTCAGTGGTGGCAGATGACAGAACAAGGAGCAATGGTCTCAAGTTGCAGTGGGGGAGGTCCAGGTTGGATATTAGGAAACACTATTTCACTAGAAGGGTGGTGAAGCACTGGAATGCGTTACCTAGGGAGGTGGTGGAGTCTCCTTTCTTGGAGGTTTTTAAGGCCCGGCTTGACAAAGCCCTGGCTGGGATGATTTAGCTGGGAATTGGTCCTGCTTTGAGCAGGAGGTAGGACTAGATGACCTCTTGAGGTCCCTTCCAACCCTGATATTCTAGGATTCTATATTCATTTTAATATCATAATTAATATGAGAACTTCTAGTACTAATATTCATATTGTAATTTCTTATTCCAAAAATATTGTTCTAGACTTTCAATGGGACTTAGACACTGAAATCACTTAGATACTTTTGAAAATGTTACTCTTAGTGTCTAAAATTAGGCACCTAAATCTTTACTTAGGTATCAAAGTAAGTGGCTTTATTCTCAGAGGTGCTGAGAACCTACAGTCCCCATTGATTTCAGAAGTAATTATGGGAGCTTGGCATCTCCGAAAATCAGCCCACTCATTTAGCCATCACATCTTGAAAGACGTCCTGACCAGACAAGAGGAAGCAACCAGACAAGATCACTGTGACAAACGTGAGACCTTGCAAGCATGGAAACTTCAAAGACTGTTCTACTGAGATGTGATAGCCACTATGGGCACAGGGGATGTTCACAGACTGCTGTATCAATAATCGGTATATGCAGCTGTGTGTTTCTGGCTCGCTGAGTGAGTTTTCAGCAGAATCTGGACTCACTGCGGGGTGGGGAGGGTAATGAATGCAAGTCCCAATGCCAGTTACTCAGACACCCAGCACCTTTGAAGCTTTGGTCCTGGGGAGAAGTAGCACTGATTGGTTTTACCTGGTCCTGGAGGCCTGACGACAAAGGCCCCAAATAGTATAACGATTCAGCCTGATCTGACTTAGGTCAGACTCGCTCTGGACCAGTGTATGGACCTACCAGGACTCCCTGTGGATGATGGGTGACACTGGCTAAGGTTAATATCTGTGCTGTCTATTGTTTTAGGATAGGTTTTCTTTGACATACACTTGTACTAAATCAAGATACTGTGTTCTGTGAAAGCTGGCTAGTCACTGGTAACCCTGTCATTATCCCTGGGGGAGAGCAGAACTGCAGGTGCTAACCTAAAGTCAGACCTGCTAGGGTAGTCACAGGGAATTGCTGGGGGACTGCAGCCCTAAAATTGTGGTCTGGAGGGAGAGGGACAGGGGTTATAGAATCATAGAATATCAGGATTGGAAGGACCTCAGGAGATCATCTAGTCCAACCCCCTGCTCAAAGCAGGACCAACCCCAACTAAATCATCCTGCTCATAGTGGGATGATGGCTGGAGGCCAGGAAGGGGGAACAGGTGCAGTTAACCCCAAAACTGGGACAATCTCCATTGGGTTCAGCTGAATCCTGGGCAATGCCTGGGATGATGAGAACCTGAAGTTCCTAATATCACCCATGCTCTAGCACATCATTTTTCCTTCCCACACAGGAGCACTCCACATTACGCTTCCTTTTTTTCTTGTTTTGCCTTCCGTCTCATGAGAGTCTAGCTTAGGCAGCCAGAAAAACTCCACCTTTGCAACTCTGCTGTACTGAAAGAGACAACCTGAGAGCCATGCTTTCACCCCAGCCAGTAACAGCTAAATCTCAGGTTAATAAGTAGAGCTGCGTGAAACCTTTTGTCTGAACCTCTTTTTCCAGTAAAAAATGCAGATTTAGGCTGACTAAATCATTTTGCGAATTTATGTTAATTTTGCAGAATTATTTTGGTGAAAAACAAACCAACAAACATGCAGAAAAAAGGAAATTGTTTTGTTTTGACATTGTTGAATGGAAACATTTGATTTCTCAATTCAAAATGACTTTTTTTTAAAATTTTCTTCAATTTTATTTAAAATATATAAAAACATTTTAAAAGCTCCAAAACAAAATGAAATGTTACATTTCATGTCAAACACTTCATGTCACTGAAAAAAAAATTTTATAGGCCAAAATTTTGAATTTTTTTTCATTCAGGGTTACCTAAAACATTCCCCCCCGCCAAATTTTTTGGAACTGCCAGCAAAATTAAAAGTCAGTTCTTTGCACTGCTCTACTAATAAAACTCTTGGAATTTGCAGCTGCTAAATGGCAAATAATAGGGACAGAAGCTGGGCCTTCTTATATTTCTTCTCCTGTGTGTGTCTGCTTTGTTTTGTCTTGTCTTTAAAAGAAACAGGACTGGAATTCAACACCCCCAAAGCAACCATCTTACTGTATCTACCTCATGTCCCCAACAAGGTCATTCAATCCTTCTTCAGCACCAGAGCCCAAGGATAGTCCAGCCAGGAACAAACATTTCTAGAGTGTCTAGATGACCATTTACACCCCTGCTATAGCTGGCAAACAAGTCACTTGTCTGATATGGCCAAGATCTCTAGTTTAGACAAAGGTGAGGAGATTTTCCACTAAAGAAAATGCTGTACAGAGAAAGGGAGTATGGGAAGCAGCCACAATGAAAGTCTTATTTAGTTCTTTCAGTTGTAAATGCTTTAAGAGTTTTCCTTTCCCTTCTCCTTCCCCTGTGTTTTTAATAGAAGGTTAAAAGGATTTATGTTCTCTCCCCGCCCTTTAATGGAAAAGGGGCAGTGATCAGTAATAATTCTGACACAAACCCGCTTACCATAAGTAAGTGTTTAGTGCTGCAACTATATACAAGAGCCTTCAATCTCCTCAACCATTGCTGGCCCCAACATACGCCCTCTATCAATGCAACAGGGAAAATGAATCTCACAGCTTTGTTGACAAAGATTTTTTATATGAGCTACATTTTCCTCACCGGGAATCATAGGTAGTGTTTCAAATAATGGCAATTTCAGCATCCTTTTAATATTCTGATCATTAAAACCAGCCACCTGCTTGAGCCAGTGCTAAAACTGTCCAATTTCATGGCATAACGTGATTTTTTTTCTGGAGCAGAGGGAGGGAAATAACCATTAGATACTTTTCAGTTTCTTAGATGAGCCATTTTAAAGGCTTTTAATCTGTAAATTGATGATAATTACTCCCTGACCTCCTTTGTAGGACACTTTGAGTATGTCTACACTGCAATAAATAATTCCCGGCACCAAGTCTGAGAGCCATGGTCAATTGACTAGGGCTCGGACTGTGGAGCTAAATACTGCTGTGTAAACATTTGGGATCAGACTAGACCCCAGGCTCTGAGACCCTCCCTCCTTGTGGGCTTTCACAGCCTGGATTCCAGACCAAGCCAAAACGTCTGCCCTGCAATTTGTAATCCTGGAGATAGAGCCCTGTGAGCTGATTTGTGCCTCCTGCTGCCCTGCCGTGGGTCTTTTGTTGCAGTGTAAATGTTCCCTTTGAGATCTAGTGATGGGAATTGCTATATAAGAACTATTTCCTCTTTTGTGTAGGTGTGACACTCTGTATCTCGGGGGAACACCCTGCAACCCCATGTTCATCCTTGTAATATAATTGCGTGGTATCCAATGCAAAGTTTGTCATGTCGGGTGTCTTCAGAAGGTTTATGATGCACTGAGCATTGTTGTTACAATAATGTTATAGGTAGTAATTTCATCTATATAGTTGTGAGGCTGAAAATGTGTCCTCATGGCTTAAAACAAGCCCAGGCAAAACTCTCCAGGAACAGAGGGGCAGTTCACACCTCATCGAGGCATATATGGGATGAACCCAGCCCAGCCTCACAGGAACAAAGGACACTGGCCTAGGCAGCAACAAAGGATCTGTTGGACTCTCAAGTGAGTCACCCCCTTTCCCTTCCTTTGGTCAGTTTGGGACTACGATGAGGTAATGCTCACCTGACTCTGAAGGGGGAGTGAGGGCAAAGCCAAGGGCTGGTCTACACTGGGGGGGGATCGATCCAAGATACGGAACTTCAGCTACGCGAATAGCATAGCTGAAGTCGAAGTATCTTGGATCGAATTACCTGGGGTCCAGACGGCGCGGGATCGACGGCCGCGGCTCCCCCGTCGACTGCGCTACCGCCGCTCGCTCTGGTGGAGTTCCGGAGTCCACGGTGAGCGCGTTCGGGGATCGATATATCGCGTCTTAACGAGATGTGATATGTCGATCCCAGATAAATCGATTGCTACCCACCAATACAGCGGGTAGTGAAGACGTACCCCCAGAGGGAAGAAAGAACATGATAATGAGGTGCTTTTGCATCAGTACCCTGCTACAATTCCTTACAGAAATAGAACTGTTAAATAACAAGTCGAAGTTATTGATAAATATATTCAAGACCACCAAGATCATGAAATTCTTAACATTTGACAGATTTCCCCCCTTAACTATAATGATCTTGTCAGGATTTTTACCTTGAAATTAATTATATTTATTCTCACTTTTGCCTTCAACATAGAGGTTTTTTTTTTGCCTGTGTACTATGAAGACATAGCAAAATAGATTTAAAAAATAGAATTATGACTAGAAATAGATATAACAACAGTGAACATATTAAAGTCAGTAAACATCAACAGCCTTCGAGTTGAATTCAATACATTACCTTGACGCTGAATGATTGCAGATCAGTGTTTCTCCCTTTCTTTCAGTCCATGGATCACTTCACCAGAGAATCCCTCATGGACCAGCGTCTCTCTAAAGCTACTGGTCCCAAGTGCTTGGGTCATCAACTGTTTTATTCTTGGATTCTGGAGAATCACTAGTGTATTGGAATATAAAAATGAAACTAAGTTATGACTTACATAACTAAGGTCTGACTCTTTGCCTAATTGTACTGCCACTAGTTCTCACATTTTTATCATAGTGTTTACAGCAATGAAGCCCATTTCTGCTGGGTTCATTCAGTGTCTGAAGTAGCATGTTACCATCAATGTGCAGCAATTCCTGCTTACTAATTAATCATTGAATAATTGAATAACCAATACTTCAGTGATTAATAGGGGTCATGAGCTATACTGGTGAATGAATAGTATCTTTGCTATAAAACGTCAGTGTTCGGCATTCAGATTTTGTTTTATATCTTTCATGCAAACATTTGTAAATAAAAATACAATTTTATATATTTTAAATAAATGGGATGGAGGACTCACCACATTCACAAATTAAAGAGGGAAGCAAATATTCTTTTTTTCATACAAAAAGCCATTTTTGGGGATAAACAGTATCAATTCCTGATTTTCTGTTCCTCCTTTGCACTTTGGTGCACCCAGTGAGCATTGTGCTATGGCTGATGTTTATGTTTAAGAATCGTTGGCAGACTGGTCATTTGAAATGAAAAGGTGCCTGGGCTCAAGCAATTTTTTTAATTTCATAACTGATGCGGCCAGCCTAGAGGTGCTGGGGCTCAATCCTGGCAAGCCCTGGCACAAATGAATCCCTGGGAGAGACCCCACTGCACCTGGGTTCCACAGCCCACTGGCAACATGAGCTGGAGGCTCCTTCATGGAGCCCTGAGGTGTTCACAGACAGCAGTGGCCTGCCTCTCACACATCCCTGCCCCTTCTGCAGCTGGGGTTCAGCACCTCGACCATCCCCTTCAGATCTGGCTTCTCTTCTCCCCTCCCCTGGTTATTTATGGTCACCCTGCCCAAAGCCTCAGGAAGCCCAGGGACCTCTTCATAAGCTTGGCCTGGCATTGGCCCAGCTCAGCCTATGCAGCTCTCTCCTTTTCCTCATTCCCTCACAAGTCCAGGCAGAGCTCCCCAGGCAGCATCCAGTCACTCCCCAGACATCTCCTCAGAGCAGCAGGCATAATTCATGGTTCTCTGCCTGATGACCCCACTGGCACTCTCTGGCTTAGCCCTGTCCTTCTTGTGTTCTCCCCAGTAATTAGTTGATCTCTGTTCCTTTTTTCTCACCCTTCCCTTCCTCGGGGGGGGGGGGGAGTGGGCACTGCTGTCTGGCAGACTCAGGCCAAGGGAGGGGAAGAATGAAGGCCCCAGGAAGAGACCTAGCCTGGGAGGGATTTTTCAATCTGTGCTGCATCATTTTTCCTTCAGAGTCCAGCTCCTGCCCCTCAGCAAGTGAGCCAGGGCAGCCATGGGCAAGGGGAGCCCTGGCAGTACGGCTCCAATGGACTGATGCTGCTATGGAGCTAGGATGGGCATCAAGGAGCAGAGTCAGTGTAGAACATACGAACGTAAGAACGGCCATACTGGGTCAGACCAAGGGTCCATCCAGCCCAGCATCCTGCCTGCTGATAGTGGCCAATGCCAGGTGCCCCAGAGGGAGTGAACCTAATAGGCAATGATCAAGTGATCAAGCCCAGGGGCTCTGCACAGATGGCTAGGATCAGTGCAGGTCCCTGAGGCTTTCACTGGTTTGTGGATAGGTCCTGCAGCCTTTTCACAAAGGGCCAACCCTGACCACTCCCCCCATGCGATGATGTGGGGAAAGGTCTAGGAGGGGCCCAAACAGACCTGCTCTGCGCCACAAAGTGAACAACAGAGCGAGCTAACACAATGTCACCGGCTCCTGCGATTTTATTGTGAGTCTCGTGATACTTGGTGTTTGACAGAGAACCCCAGCTCCTGGAGTCAGGTGACTAGGTGAGAGACTCCGTTTTTATTTAAACAAAAAAAGTCAGTTTTTAAGCCCTCCTGGTTGCAGACAGAAGCTTGAAAGTGAGTGCGGCCAGAAGTCTTGGGAGAAAATGTGTTTTGTTTCGGTTTTTTTAAATAAATTTCATGGTGTTTTGGGGGCCAGGTTCATGACTTTCTAACATTTGGGGTCAGCAATCCTGGTAACATGATGCCAACCATAACTGATCCTGGTCCAAATAGCCAGTCCACCATATCATCTATTTACCAGCTGGCTTGCCTGGTTTCTCCTGCCAGGGGGCAAATGCAAGGGGTCTCCTCAGGGGATGGATGTGGCTGGGAACATCAGGGGCTGGATAGGGGACGGAGTGGAGGAGTAGGAGTTCAAAAATCCCCAAGCAGACCAGAAGGCATGATTTATTTTTTATCTTTTGGGGGCCAGGCTCATGATTTTCTGTGCTCCTATGCTTGTGGTTGGCTATACTGGTATTTCAAATCCCTCTTCTACAACCAGAATGCTGCTGAGTATCTTCCTATGGGGGTAGGCAGGGTGGTAGGAGGATTTGGGGCTGTCAGCCGGACAGAGGGGAGGGGAGTGGAGGGGAGGAGACTGTGCAAAGCAGAGGGAAATTGTCCTTTTGAGAAATTGCTGATTTCTGCCTGTCTGTCTTGTTAGTGATTGCAAGGGGCGCAGTATGACAGTGAGGCCGTTTCATTACAATAGCTAGAATGACTAGACCAACTCACCACAGGCTGCTTGCCCCACACAGCATCCCGCATGGGCACGTACAATTTATGGCTTCAACTTTGTTTTTAATTGTATAAAATGGCAGCAAAATTTCAGACTGTCCTAGTGGAGCAGACCTAGGTGCCCTCATTTTAGTGTCTCCCCCACAGCCTCCCAGAGCCTCCCAGCAGGGTCAGCTGTAAGCTAGGTTTGAAGAGATTCCCAGGTCACCTCAGGGCCATTAACTGCCTGATCTGACTCCCAAAAGAAGCCAGTCCCAACGCCTCGGCATTTACTGTCCTAGGGACTCTGTGCCCATGGCAAGGAGTGAAACGGCACAGGAGGCAGGTGTGAGAGCACCAGGCTCTGCTGCAAGGGCTGCTCTGTGCTGCAGACTCAGCCTTGTGAGAGGAGCTGGTCTCAGTGTGATGGAGGGGTAGGGTTACCATACGTCCGGATTTTCCCGGACACGTCCGGCGTTTTGGGCTCCAAATTCCCGTCCGGGGGGAAATCCCCAAAAGCCGGACATGTCTGGGAAAATCGGGACATGCGGGCCGGCGGCCGGCGGTCAGCGGTGCCGGGCCGGGGGCTCGGGAGCCAGCGGTGCCGGGCCGGGGACTCGGGGGCCGGCGGCTCGGGGGCTCGGGGGACGGAGGTCGGCCGGGCCGGGCCGGGGGCTCGGGGGCCGGCGGTGCCGGGCCGGGGGGCCGGCAGTCGGCGGTGCCGGGCCGGGGGCTCGGGGGCCGGCGGTGCCGGGCCGGGGGCTCGGGGGCCGGCGGTCGGCGAGGCTGGGCCGCGGGTGCTCGGCCGGGGGCCCGGGGGCCGGCAGTGCTGGGCGGGCCGGAGGTGCTCGGCCGGGGGCCGGGCCGGGGACTGGCAGTGCTGGGCAGGCCGACCCGGTCTAGGGTTACCATATTTTGAGCCTCCAAAAGGAGGACACTCCACGGGGCCCCGCCCATGCCCCCCCGCCCCAACTCCGCCCCTTCTCCAAAGTCCCCGCCCCAACTCCGCCCCCTCCCCTGCTTCCCACGAATATTTGATTCACGGGAAGCCTGAAGCAGGTAAGGAGGGTGTGGGGGGAGGAGGCGCGTCTCCAGCCTGGGTCGGCTAGGGTTACCATTCGTCCGGATTTACCCGGACATGTCCTCCTTTTTGTGCTAAAAATAGCGTCCGGGGGGAATTTGTAAATCACTCAAAATGTCCGGGATTTCCCCCCCCCCCGGCAGAGCAGAGCGAGCGGCTGGGAGGGCTGCAGGAAAGTCACGGGCTGGACTCCGGAGCAGCTGTAGAGGAGCTCCTCCTCCTCCCTCCCTCCCTGCATTCTGAGCCGGCAGCTCCTCCCCGGCAGCCCCGCGCCCGGCTCCAGCAGCACTGTGCAGGGCCAGGGACCGTGTTGTGTGTTGTGCTGGGGAGCGCAGCCACATGTCCGGCTCGCACAGAGCCCAACACCCTGTTCTGAGCAGCAGGGTAAGGGGGCCAGGGGGGCAGGAGAAGGGGCAGGGAGGTTCTGGAGGGGGCAGTCAAGAAACGGGGGGGGTCGGGAGTTCGGGGGGGGCTTTTTGGGGGGAGTGGAGAAAGTTTTGGGCAGTCAGGGTACAGGTAGGGGGTAGGGTCCTGGGGGGCAGTTGGGGGGGGTCTTAGGAAGGAGCAGTTAGGGGATAAGGAACAGGGAGGCTTAGGTAGGAGGTGGGGTTCTGGAGGGCAGTTAGGAGCAGGGGTCCCAGGAGGGGGCAGTCAGGGGACAAGGAGCGGGAGGGGTGGGGGGTTGGGAGTTCTGGGGGGGAGCTGTCAGGGAGCAGGAGTGGGGAGAGGGATCGGAGCAGTCAGGGGACAGGGAGCAGAGGGGTTTAGATGGGTTGGGAGTTCTGGGGGGGCTGTCAGGGGGTGGGGAGTGGTTGGATGGGGCGTGGGAGTCCCAGGGGTCTGTCTGGGGGTGGGGGGGTGGATAAGGGTTGGGGCAGTCAGGGGACAAGAGGCAGGGAGGCTTAGATAGGGGGTGGAGTCCTGGGGTGCAGTTAGGGGCAGAGGTCCCAGGAGGGGGCAGTCAGGGGACAAGGAACGGGGGGAGGGTTGAGGGTTCTGGGGGGGTGGGAAGTGGGAGGGGCAGGGGCGGGGCTCCTCCCATCCTCTTTTTTGCTTGCTGAAATATGGTAACCCTATGGAGGGGGAATGGGGAGAGCTGGGGAAGGGGATCTGGTAGCTGGGCCAGGGGAAGGGGAGTGAGACCCCTGCCCCAGGACTGTGTGAGCAATAGGCCCTGGCTGGGTGAAGGAAACCCACTCACAGGAAGGAGCCATGCAGCTTTTTGCCCCTCTCCATGTTAGCTCCACCCCAGCCTCTTGCCTACCCCTTCTATCTTTGCACCTTCCTCCATGCCTGGAACGCCCACCCTGACCTACTGCCCCAGGCCTGCAGACTTCTCCTCCTCCTTCTTGCTTATACCCATTAGTGAGCCCCTAAACCCAGCCCAGCCTGGAAGCTCCCAGGACAGGGACCATACGACATGCCCAGGGCACTGAGGGGGCTACAGAAATAACATGGGAGTAACCCCAGTAATTCTTCAGACAGAGCAAAGGGGTAAATAAACCAAGACCCAGAGAGTGTGGGGGTGGGGGAGAGACAGAAGGGCTGAAAGCGGAGCTGGGGGAAATAATGTACTGCATGTGTTGTATCCAGTGAGCTCAGCTTCTGTTCCAGTTTCTCAGCTGCCCACAAACTGACCACAATTTTTTCAGATTTATTTGTTATTCAAAAATATTTGCTAAATACGTTTGTCAAATACATTGATCTGCATGGGTTAGTTCTGATTGGACACACAGGTCACATGGGATTGTTTCTGAGTCCTGAATGGATGAATTTAATTCTTATAAACAGGATTTTGGTGCAAATATTTGTGATTCAGGCTTTGGTGGGTTTCCTTGCATTGTGAGAGTTATGCATATGCTTGTTAGATTAGGGCCTTAATTTTCAAACATTGCTTCCCATGAATATTTTATAACATTCAGCAGAAATCCCTGGTTTGCATGGCCATTCCTACCAGGAAGCGCCTTCGACTGATTATACCTGGGGCGAATAGAGAAGGGGCAGGATCACAGCTGAAGGGAGTTCATGGGAGCCAGGCACCTCACTCACACAGGCACTCTTGAAAATACCACTCGGCTTCTGTCTGAATCTTTAAGTGCCTAAATAGCTTTACAAACCTGGGACAGAGACTAAGGGCAGAGTTTGGAAGGTCTGTGGGCACCTAAAGATGCAGTTGGGTGTCTAGTGGGATTTTCAACAGCATCGAGGTGCCTAACTCCCATTGGAAGCTCAGTGCCCAGACACCTTTGAAAATCCCACTAGATACCTATCTGCATCTTTAGACATCAAAACACCTTTGAAACTTTGGGCCCAAGTGACTTGCCTAAGGCCACCCAGGGCGTCTGTAGCAGGGCAAGGAATTGTGCAGCCTGACACTGGAACTTCTTTCAGAGCTGCACCTGAAGCATCTCAGAGCCCCTGAGCTCTGTCAGCACAGGCAGTGGAGTGTTTAATTATCATTTCCTATCAGTGTTTTCTGGAGCACATGGGCTCAGCCTTGCTATTACCCCAACTCAGGGCCTCTCTGTCAGATAAGAGTTCAATGATGTGCAATAAAAAAGGAGACTCTGACCCCCAGAGGCTCCCACTGGACATCGCTCCCCTCTGCAGCTCAATCAACTGATGCTTATTGTTACCCTTTGTCCCTGATGCTCGTCACTTGCCCCTTTCTGCTGCTGTTATCCAAGGTCATCATCTCAGCTGGATTGTAAATGATGGGGGAGGGGAGAATGCCCTGAGTAATGATCGGGAACAGTTGGACAGTAACTAGGGTGTCTTGATAGCTTTTCCCCTTAATTTTTAAATAGGATTTTTCTCTCCCATTCTCACCTCTTTCCTTGGAAACAATAATATGGCCACATAAAAGAACAGCTGATAAAATCACATTGTTAGTTTCTCTTTGCTCCTTCCTCTTC
The DNA here is from genome assembly GCF_011386835.1 of Chrysemys picta bellii. NCBI lineage: Eukaryota > Metazoa > Chordata > Testudines > Emydidae > Chrysemys > Chrysemys picta. Next base: position 53,962 of record NW_027052846.1, read on the forward strand.
AGGAACTTGGGGTTTGCCACATTCAAAGTGAAAGCTGCACCTGAGTCTTATCTGAGCCTGGATTGGGCTGGGCTGTGAACGTCAGACTCTGGACCACCGTGTCCCTGCAGAATCACTCGGGTCAGCGCAAGGGCTGTTGTTACTTTCTGACATTTTCATTTTCAGGGACAGGGTGGCGGAAACCCAGAGGAGATTTCACAGAGGAGACAGAACTTTGTGAGCTCAGCTCAGTGCCCCCCTGTAACAATAGCCCAGGGGTTGCTAGGACCCTAACAATGCACATAGCAATACACAGGTGATGAGCTGTGCGCTAGGGTCAGTTCCAAGGCCCAGAGAGTCTCAGATACGTCAGAGCCCACTGATAAGAAATGTCATAAGAACATAAAACTGGCCACTTTGGGTCAGACCGGTGGTCCATCTAGCCCAGTATCCTGTCTTCCAACAGTGGCCAATGCCAGGTGTCCCAGAGCGAATGAACAGAACAGGTAATCATCAAGTGATCCATCCCCTGTTGCCCATTCCCAGCCTCTGGCAAACAGAGGCTAGGGACACTTCAAGAGCATGGTTTTGTATCCCTGCCCACCCTGGCTAATAGCCATTGATGGATCTATCCTCCATTAACTTATCTAGTTCTTTTCTGAACCCTGTTATAGTCTTGGCCTTTACAATATCCTCTGGCAAGGAGTTCCACAGGTTGATTGTGCATTGTGTGAAGAAATACTTCCTTATATTAGTTTTAAAGCTGCTGCCTATTAATTTCATTTGGTGACCACTAGTTCCAAATGTGGGATTGGAAGGGCCCTGGAGATGTCAACAAGTCCCAGGGCCGCCCAGAGGATTCAGGGAGCCTTGGGCAAAGCGGGGGAGCTGCAGCACTTGTACTCACCCGGCGGCGGTCCGGGTCTTCAGTGGCATTTCGGCGGCGGGGGGCCCTTCAGTCGCTCCGCGTCTTCGGCAGCACTGAAGGACCCCCCACCGCCGAAATGCCACCAAAGACCTGGACCACCACCGGGCCAGGGCTCGCGGGGCCCTTGCAGGGCCTGGGGCAATTTGCCCCACTTCTCCCCCACCCCGGGTGGCCCTGCCAAGTCCAGCCCCCTGCACTGAGGCAAGGTCCAATAAACTGACAGGGGTTCACCCTTGTCTCTGGGTGCAGTGGGGGAGGGGCATCCTCAGACAAGGCTTTGTGCAGAGACCTCATTTTGCTGCTCACAGGAGGCAATGCTGGGTAAGCCGAGGGCAGCAGAGAACAGCAGGAGGGAAGGGAGAGGGACTCAGCAGGGAGCCCAGCAGGGACATGGGGTGCTGGGCACACAGGTACTATTGCTGAGATGTAACGTGTTTGTCTATAATGCAGCTGCCACATTCAATAGGAGCAAGGCAGAGTATAGCACAGGGGAAGAGGGGTATGTGTGTGTGTGGTGGGGGGGGAGGGGGCAGCCAGAGTTGGTGTGCCAGGCTGGGCTGTCACCATGTGCATTTTCGGTGAGACCTTGCTAGAAAGGGATTAGGCAGAGGCAGCAGGCCCAGTAGTTAGAGCAGGAGATCTCTGGGAAGGATCCACTGCTGCAGGGAATCTGTGGGGGCGTGGGGGTGGCTGAAGGCAGAAGCCAGCAGAGCCATGTGCCAGGAATCTGCCCAGGCAATAACTCCAGGCCTGCCTGGCTCTGGGGCATGTCTACACTGGCTGTACTGCCGAGTTTGGCCAGCCAGGCTGGGGGGAAGCAGCCAGGCCTACGGCCCTTCTCTGGGTGGGGAGGAGAGGGGGCAGTGGCTGCAGGCAGGAGAGGGGGTGGCTGAAGAATCCACATGTGACACAAAGGTATTATATCTCTCCCCTCCCCGAAATCCCATTGCCTCCTGCTTCTCATTCAGGTGTTGGCCCTCACTCATTTGCTGGCCCCAAATGCAGTGTGTGTGTGTGGTGTGTGTATGTCATGTGAGGAGGGCAAGGGTTGTACTGGTACCGCGGGGCTGTATGGGACCCCAATGTCTCTGGGCCCCCTAGAGCACACACTGGTCAGTAACCCTGGCCCAGATCAGCAGCCTCTTGTATCGCCTCTTGTGTCACCCTCTTGTAATGTCAGAGGCGGCAGCTCCCCTCCCGTGAGAACGGCTTCGGGATGCTGGGGGAGGGGAAGGGGAGCTCTTCCTGTGGCAGCCCTGATCAACTGTTCAGCCCCAGGATGTGGGAAGAGCAGCGTGGTGGAGGGATGGAGCTTCCTGTATTATCAAGGGACAGGTTCCAGACTGTCCAGAATCACATCACCGTGAGAACATCGTGTGCTAGTTGCTGACACGGCCTGGCTGTGGATTGGAGCTGCGCAGGGAGCCCCATGTACCTGTATGCAAGGGAGCACCTGTGGGGGGCAGCTGCTGCAATGGGTAGGCTGGGAGGCTGTGGGCTGAGGAGATGGTTCAGCCTCGTCTATGCAGCAAGATGAGCAGCAGCCCCTCCTGCCAAGTGGAGATGCAGCGGATAGTAGCAGAGAATGCTTTCCCCAGGAGAGATGACACCAGCTCCCTGACGGGAACAAATTGTACCAACAAAAGGGCCACAGGGCGGCTTTTTCTGGCATACCTATGTGGGCTGGGGGTGAGGCGGGTTCAAACTCCTAAGCAAGCTAGCTTTGCCAACACAACATTTATCTGTAGACCAAGCCACAATCTCTCGGGGCCTCCATAACACTGACACTGTCCATTGTAAGGGACTCGGTACAGTGGTGAGGCCCTTTCAGAACAAGAACGACTAGGCCAGCTCAACGCAGGCTGCCCCCCCACACACACACTCACAGAGTCCCACATGGGCACTTGCAATTTTTGTCCTCAATTTTTTTTTAAATCGTATAAAATTCAGAGAATTGCAGCAGGATTTCAGAATGTCCTGGGGCCTAGGGCCCCTCATTTTAGCACCTCCCACACAATCTCCAAGAGCATCCCAGTGGCATCAGCTCCAAGTCAGGGGGATTCCCAGATTCCCTCAGGGCCACTCCCAAAGGAAGCCAGTCCCGGGGGCCCAGTGAGTGCGACGTGGCCAGTGAGTGTTAGGGAACGTCCTGCCATTTACTGCCCTAGGGACTCTTTGCTCATGAGGAGGAGTGAAACAGCCACAGGGAGCAGGACTGAGACCACCAAAGCGTTGCTGTACCCATCATGGAATCATAGAATATCAGGGTTGGAAGAGACCTCAGGAAGTCATCTAGTCCAACCCCCTGCTCAAAATAGGACCAACACCAAATAAATCATCCCAGCCAAGGCTTTGTCAAGATGGGCCTTAAAAGGATGGTGTCATGAATATAAAGGGAAGGGTGACCACCTTTCTGTATACAGTGCTATGGGGTCCCTCCTGGCCAGAGGCACAAAATCCTCTTACCTGTAAAGGGTTAAGAAGCTCAAGCTGGCACCTGACCAAAAGGATCAATAAAGGGACAAGATACTTTCAAATCTGGGTGGGGGGGAAGGCTTTGTCTGTCTGTTCTGTGTGCTTGCTGGAGTCAGATCAAGGAAGCAAGCAATCCAACTCCTATAGAGTTAGTAAGTATTTAGCAAGGAAATGTGTTAGTTTACTTTTATTTTGGCTTGTGTTTTCCTTTGTGTAAGAGGAGGTTTATGCCTGGTTTTGCATCTGAAGAAGTGAGGTTCTTACCCACGAAAGCTTATGCTCCCAATACTTCTGTTAGTCTCAAAGGTGCCACAGGACCCTCTGTTGCTTTTTACAGATTCAGACTAACACGGTGTCATAACTATAAAGGGAAGGGTAATAGCTGTCCTGTGTACAGTACTATAAATCCCTCCTGGCCAGAGACTCCAAAATCCTTTTCCCTGTAAAGGGTTAAGAAGCTCAGGTAACCTGGCTGGCATCTGACCTAAAGGACCAATAAGGGGACAAGATACTTTCAAATCTTGGGGGGGGGGGAAGGCTTTTGTTTGTGTTCTTTGTTTTCGGACGGTGTTCGTTCTCCGGGAATGAGAGGGACCAGACATCAATCCAGGTTCTCCACATCTTTCTAAACAAGCCTCTCCTATTTCAAACTTGTAAGTAAATAGCCAGGCAAGGCGTGTTAGTTTTCCTTTGTTTTTCTCAACTTGTAAATGTACCTTTTACTAGAGTGTTTATCTTTGTTTGCTGTACTTTGAACCTGAGACTAGAGGGGAGTCCTCTGAGCTCTTTAAGTTTGATTACCCTGTAAGGTTAATTTCCATACTGATTTTACAGAGATGATTTTTACCTTTTTCTTTAATTAAAAACCTTCTTTTTAAGAACCTGATTGATTTTTCCTTGTTTTAGATCCAAAGGGGTTTTGGATCTTGATTCACCAGGAGTTGGTGGGAGGAAGGAGGGGGGATGGTTAATTTCTCCCTGTTGTAGATCCCAGGGGGGGGTTGGAACTGATTCACCAGGAGTTGGTGGGAGGAAGGAGGGGAATGGTTAATTTCTCCTTGTTTTAAGATCCAAGGGGTTTTGGATTTGTTTTCACCAGGGATTTGGTGAGGGTTTTTCAAGGCTTCCCAGGGAGGGAATCCATTGATGGTGGCAGCCGAACCAGAGCTAAGCTGGTAGTTAAGCTTAGAAGTTTTTCACGCAGGCCCCTACATTTGTACCCTAAAGTTCAAAGTGGGGATCTCAGTCCTGACACACGGCTACCCCTCTGATACTATGCCTGGTTTTGTAACTTTAAGGTTTTGCTTAGAGGGGAGATCCTCTGTGTTCTTGAGTCTTTTGTTATTCTGTAAAGTACTTACCATCCTGATTTTACAGAGGTAATTCTTTTACCTTTTCTTTAATTAAAATCCTTCTTTTAAGAACCTGATTGATTTTTCATTGTTTTAAGATCCTAGGGTTTGGGTCTGTGTTCACCTGTACCAATTGGTGAGGATATATTCTCAAGCCTGCCCAGGAAAAGGGGTGTAGGGGCTTGGGGAGATATTTGGGGAAGGTAGGTCTCCAAGTGGCCCTCCCTAAATCTTTGTTTAAATCACTTGGTGGTGGCAGCGTTACCTAATCCAAGGTACAAGGAAGGATTTGTGCCTTGGGGAGTTTTTAACCTAAGCTGGTAGAAATAAGCTTAGGGGGTCTTCATGCGGGTCCCCATGTCTGTCCCCTAGAGTTCAGCATGGGGAGGGAACCCTGACAGATGGAGATTCCACCATCTCCCTAGATAACCCAGTCCAGTGCTTCACCACCCTCCTAGTGAAATAGTGTTTCCTAATATCCAACCCAGACCTCCCCCACTGCAACTTGAGACCATTGCTTCTTGTTCTGTCATCTGCCACCATTGAGAACAGCCTAGCTCCATTCTCTATGGAACCCCCCTTCAGATAGTTGAAGGCTGCTATCAAATCCCCCCTCACTCTTCTCTTCTGCAGACTAAACAAGCCCAGTTCCCTCAGCCTCTCCTCATAAGTCATGTGCACTAGCACCCTAATCATTTTCATTGCCCTCCGCTGGACTGTCTCCAATTTGTCCACATCTCTTCTGTAGTGGAGGGACCAAAACTGGACACAGTACTCCAGGTGCGGCGTCACCAGTGTCGAATAGATGGTCTGCTCTGTGCTGCAGACTCAGCCGTGTGAGGGGAGTTGGTCCCAGCACAATAGAGAGGGGATGGGGAATGGGGAGAGCTGGGGAAGGGAATCTGGTAGCTGGGCCAGGGGAAGGGGATAGAGGAAAGAACCCAGGAAGCTTTTTGCCCCTCACCCTATGTGTTAGTCCATGCCAGCCTCTTGCCTGCCCCTGCCCAATGTCCTTCTATCTTTGCATCTTCCTCCATGCCTGGAACACCCACCCTGACCTACTGCCCTGGGCCTGCAGACGTCTCCTCCTCCTCCCTGCTTACACCCATTAGTGAGCCCCTAAACCCAGCCCAGCCTGGAAGCTCCCAGGGCAGGAACCATAGAACATGCCCAGGGCACTGAGGGGGCTACAGAAATAACATGGGAGTAACCCTAGTAATTCCTCAGGCAGAGCTAAGGGGTAAATACAAGTCAGGAGACCAAGACCCAGAGAGTGTATGTGTGTGTGGGGGGGGCAGGGGGGATTGTGGGGGAGGGACAGAAGGGCTGAAAAGCAGAGCTGGGGGAATAATGTGCAGCATGTGATGTGTCCAGTGAGCTCAACCTCCATTCTGGTTTGTCAGCTGCCCAAGAACTGATCATAAATAGTTGCTAAATACGTTTGTCAAATACATTGATCTATGTTGTTACTTTCTGACAATTTCATTTTCAGGGGCAGGATAGCAAAACCCAGAGGAGATGTCACAGAGGAGACAGAACTCTGTGACCTCAGCTCAGTGGCCCCCATAACAATAACCCAGGGGTCTCTAGGACCCTAACAACACACACTGCAATACACAGGGTGATGAGATGTGCCCTAGGGACAAACCCAGCAGCCAATGGGAATCTCACCATTGATTGCAATTGGTCAGGCTCCAAGTCCCAGAGCGTCTCAAACAGAGCAGAGCTCATGGATAGAAATGTCAGGCTGGATAGGCCCTGGAGAAGTCACCAAGTCCAGCCCCCTGCGCTAAAGCAGGGTCCAGTAAACCTGACTGGCAGGGCTTCACCCTGGTCTCTGGGTGGGGCAGAGGCATACTCAGACCATGCTTCATGCAGACCTCGTTTTGCTTCTAACCCGAGGCGATGCTGGGCAAGCCAAGGGCAGCAGAGAACAGTGGAAGGGAAGGGAGAGGGGCTGAGTGGGGAGCCCAGCAGGGACACGTGGTGCTGGGCACACAGGCGATATTGCTAAGCTGTAACGTGTGTCTATAACGCAACTGCCACATTCAATAGGAGCGAGGCCGAGCAGTGTGTGGGGGAAGGGGTGGCAGCCAGAGTGGGTGTGCCAGGCTGGGCTGTCACCATGTGTGTTGTCTGTGTAACTTTGCTAGAAAGGATTAGGCAGAGGCAGCAGGCCCAGTGGTAACAGCAGGAGATCTCTGGCCCTATTTACAGCTGAGCTAATGGCTCCCTGCCCTTTACTGGTCCCCCCGATATGCTGAGCTGGATGGGCCTGTCTCCAGTAATTCCCTCTAATACCTTCCCTCTGCCCAACCCCGCTCCCTTGTCCACATCTGTACTGGTGGCCCCTCTCTGGGAAGTTCAGGAGGGGTGGGTGGTGCTGTATTACTCTGAGGTGGGTTAGTGATGAAGGAGCGATGAAGGCCACAGTATAGTCAGCACATTTGTTTATTCCCCTGTTCGCTGTTAATGGTTATCAGTATCAGTGATGGTGTGTTAGTGCCTAGGAACCCCAGTCACAGATGTGTAACAAGAGACTCCCTGGCCCAGAGAGCTCACAATCTACACAACAGACACAACAGGAGTGAGGCCTGGTCTACACTACGAGTTTAGGTCGAATTTAGTAGCGTTAAATTGAATTAAGCCTGGACACGTTCACACGGCTAAGTCCCTTTTTTCGACTTAAAGGGCCCTTTAAACCGATTTCTTTACTCCACCTCCAACGAGGGGATTAGCAATAAAATCGGCCTTAGCAGGTCGGAATTGGGGTAGTGTGAACGGAATTCGACGTTATTGGCCTCCAGGAGCTATCCCACAGTGCTTCATTGTGACTGCTCTGGACAGCACTCTCAACTCAGATGCACTGACCAGGTAGATAGGAAAAGCCCCGCGAATGTTTGAATTTCATTTCCTGTTTGCCCAGTGTGGAGAGCACAGGTGACCACGCAGAGCTCATCAGCACAGGTAACCATGGATGGAGTCCTAGGATCGCAAAAGAGCTCCATCATGGACCGAACGGGAGGTACGGGATCTGCTCGCCATATGGGGAGATGAATCCGTGCTAGCTGAACTCCGTAGCAGTAAACGAAATGGCAAAATATTAGAAAAGGTCTCCAAGGCCATGAAGGACAGAGGCCATAACAGGGATGCACAGCAGTGCCGCGTGAAAATTAAGGAGCTAAGACAAGCCTACCACAAAGCCAGAGAGGCAAACGGAAGGTCCGGGGCAGAGCCGCAAACATGCCGCTTCTACGCAGAGCTGCATGCCATGCTAGGGGGTGCCGCCACCACTACCCCAACCATGTGCTTTGACTCCTTCAATGGAGAAACACACAGGTAAGCAGGTTCGGGCTATGAGGAAGATGAGGATGAAGATAATGTAGATAGCTCACAGCAGCAAGGAAGCGGAGAAACCGGTTTCCCCAACAGCCAGGATATGTTTATCACCCTGGACCTGGAACCAGTAACCCCCGAACTCACCCAAGGCGTGGTCCCAGACCCTGAGGGCACACAGGGGACCTCTGGTGAGTGTACCTTTGTAAATATTACACATGGTTTAAAAGCAAGCGTGTTTAATGATTAATGATTAATTTGCCCTGGCAATCGCGGCCAGTACAGCTACTGGAAAAGTCTGTTAACGTGTATGAGGATGGAGCGGAAATCCTCCAGGGACATCTCCAGAAAGCTCTCCTTCATGTACTCCCAAAGCCTTTGCAAAAGGTTTTTTGGGGAGGGCTGCCTTATCCCGTCCGCCATGGTAGGACACTTTACCACGCCAGGCCAGTAGCACATAGTCTGGAATCATTGCATAACAAAGCATGGCAGCATATGTTCTCGGTGTTTGCTGGCATGCAGACAACATCCATTCCTTATCGCTCTTTGTTATCCTCAGGAGAGTGATATCATTCACGGTCACCTGGTTGAAATGGGGCGATTTTATTAAGGGGACATTCAGAGGTGCCCGTTCCTGCTCTGCTGAACAGAAATGTTCCCCGCTGTTAGCCACGCCGTGGGGGGGAGGGGTGAAGTGATCATCCCAGAGATTTGGGGGGGGGTGTTAGTTGGGTTTGTGCTGCATGTTAACCCGGAAACCGCAGCCCCTTTTAAATGGCCAACCCAACGGGTGCTTGGTATGGGAAAGGAGGGTGCTACTGTTTGAAATCATTCCCACATGTTAAGAAGGTTAAAAAAGCCAAAAGACTGTGGCTTACCATGGCTGCCTGCAAGCCGAAATCTGTTGCCTGGCACTGCGTGAGTGATCTCTCACACCAAACCGGCAGGCCCTCAATATAAGAGGAAAAATGTGACCTTGTAACGAAAGTACATGTGCTGTGTAATGTGAACAGCAAAATTTAACGTGAAAGAGTGTACCCATTGTTCTCTAAAATGTGTCTTTTTTAACCACCTCTCCCTTCTCCTCCACCAGCTGCAAATGTTTCTCCTTCACAGAGGCTAGTGAAGATTAGAAGGAGAAAACGGCAGACTCGGGATGATATGTTCTCGGAGCTCCAGATGTCCTCCCACGCTGACAGAGCACAGCAGAACGCATGGAGGCAGTCAATGTCAGACTACAGAAAAGCACAATATGAACGAGAGGAGAGGTGGCGGGCTGAATCGCGGGATGAACAGAGCAAGTGGCGGGCTGAAGATGATAGGTGGTGTCAGCTTGCAGACAGAAGGCAAGAGTCAATGCTCCGTCTACTGGAGCATCAAACTGATGTGCTCCAGCGTATGGTTGAGCTGCAGGAAAGGCAGCAGGAGCAGAGACCGCCGCTACAGCCCCTGTGTAACCAACAGCCCACCTCCCCAAGTTCCATAGCCTCCTCAACCAGACGCCCAAGAACACGGGGGGGGGGGCCCTCCGGCCACCCAGTCACTCCACCCCAGATGATTGTCCGAGCATCAGAAGGTTGGCCTTCAATAAGAGTTAAAGTTTTAAACTGTAGTGTGTCCTTTTCCTTCCCTACTCCCCCACCCATCCCGGGCTACCTTGGCAATTATCCCCCTAGTTGTGTGATGAATTCATAAAGAATGCATGAATGTGAAGTAACCATGACTTTATTGCCTCTGCATGTGCTGCTCGAGGGTGGGAGGGGAGGGTGGGGTGGTTGGTTTACAGGGAAGTAGAGTGAACCGGGTGGGGTGGGGGCGGACGGTTCATCAAGGAGAAACAAACAGAAGTTTCACTCCGTAGCCTGGCCAGTCACAAAACTCATTTTCAAAGCTTCTCTGATGCGCACCGCGCCCTGCTGTGCTCTTCTAACCATCCTGGTGTCTGGCTGCACGTAATCAGCAGCCAGGCGATTTGCCTCAATCTCTCACTCCGACATAAATGTCTCCCCCTTACTCTCACAGATATTGTGGAGTGCACAGCAAGCAGCAATAACAATGGGGATATTCTTTTCGCTGAGGTCTGAGCGAGTCAGTAAGCTGCGCCAGCGCGCTTTTAAACATCCAAATGCCCATTCTGGAAAAGACCTTTCCAACACTCAGCTGGACAGCATAGCAGAGTTCATCAAACAACTGGGGTTAAAACCAGGAAAAAGGGGGAGGGAAGGGAATGTCTGTGGGGAACATGGCAAGGAGCTCACATGGTTCTGTAAGGAGATTGCCAAAGCTCTTTGTGAAGATTGCAAAGGATCCCCGACTCACCGCTCTCACGCTGTGATTCCCATGGCAAAGGCTGCTCATGGGTCCAAGGTAGGGGTGTTTTGCTAGCTAATTAAATCACTTCAAGGCCCTGTGTCACCCCCTCTCTGGACTGACGCCAGTCTGCTGTGGGTGGGCCTAACCCCAGGATCCCATGTGCTTCTGGGCCTCTCAGACACACTCCCAGCTGCAGACCCCATGTCTGCCACCCTGCTTTGTGGAGTGCTCCTGCACAGCCCAGCTGCCTTAACCCCACGAACCAGTGCTGCTGCCCTGCCAAGCTCCAAGTCACATACACACGCTCCACACACTGTGCAGATTTCCAGCTTGCTGTGCGCACGCTGAGTTCTCAACTGACCCTTTCAGGGACAATGTGTCAGCCGAGTCGAGAACACTGGCCTAGGAAAGGGATTTCTGAACCATGGGCCTTTGTACCAAAAAAAAAAAAAAAAAAAAAAAAAAAAGCCGCAATCGCGATCTGCGGCGGCAATTTGGCGGGAGGTCCTTCACTCCCAGGCGGAGTGACGGACCCTCCACCGAATTGCCGCCGAATACCTGGAACTGCCGCCCCTGTCCGGAACGGCCGCCCCAAGCACCTGCTTGAGAAGCTGGTGCCTGGAGCCGGCCCTGATTCAGATGTACCAATAGTCAAAAAGGCTATTAGCTGTAATCTGTGCAATTTAAATGAACAAGTCTACAATCCATGATCCCATGGTCCTACACCACTCCAAGCCTAAGACGGGTTGACATATTTTAAGGACAATGAAGCCATCAAAGCCAGATGGAAGGAGCATTTTGAGTCACTCCTGAATCGTGAGTCAACCGTCTCTAATGCCACCATCGAATCTATACCTCAGTGACATGAAAGAGAATCTCTTGCTGATCCTCCTGCCCTCGAAGAAGTAACATGATCCATCATGCAAATGAAGAACAGCAAGGCAGCAGGGCCAGATGCTGATGACATCCTCGTGCACACTAAGACTGACCTTCAGTCCACACTGGATTTTTTTGCACAAGCTCATCGAAGCCTAGGACTCTGACTCAATATTCGGAAGACTAAAGTGCTCCATCAGCCTGCCTCAGGCCTTTTACATAACCCATAAGACAAATATGACTCCTACACTCCTTTAGGGATGCAAACCCAACTGTCTGGAGAGGTACCACCGACAATGCTTCTGGAAGATCCTTCGCATCAAATGGGAAGATTGCTACGCTAACGCCAGCATCCTCACTGAAGCCAATGTCACCAGCACTAAGCAATGATTCTCATGAACCAGCTTCATTGGGCTGAACATTGTGTGCGGATGCCATACTCTCGCCTCCCAAAACAAGCCATCTACTCTCAGATCACCCATGGTCAGAGATCCCGTGGTGGTCAGAGGAAACGCTACAAATAGACACTGAAAATGTATCTCAAGAAAACTGATGTGGACATCACAAGCTGGGAGGAGCAAGCCACCAACTGACCTCAGTGGTCAGCCTCCATCAGGTAGTGGCCCGCTTCGAGGAGAAGCGCCTTTCCCTCAAAGCTGAAGGAAGGAAAAAGAACTTTCTCACAATGGGGAGCTGACCCGCTAGGAAATGTCTGTACCTACTGCGGGCAGATCTGTGGTTCCAGGATTGGACTCCTGAGATATCTCAGGACCCATAAGTAAATCTGTGGTAGAGATCATCCGCGAACCAAGGAACTGCCGATGATGATGATTTCAGCTGAAAAATGTTGCCCAACTCTAGTGATAAAAAACGTCACAAGAGAGCATGCCCAAAACAGGAAACAAACAAACAAAAACTGCCTGTGTTTGACTTTGCAAACATAACAAAATGGATGAAGGTAGCAGGGATGGGGAGAGAACCACTGTACTAAAATTTTTAACAGCTATTACACATTATTAATTCCTCTTTTTTGTCTTTTAGAAGAAATTCTTGCTGAACTTGGTAAGTTCAATTTTTCCTATTCCTTGTTTCTGGAGTCCCCTGAAACCTCTCCCACTAAGGGATGAGGCTTTCCTGACCTGTGCATCCCCCCAAAAAAACAACAGTCCTACATCTCCTTCCTTTCCTCATCTTTCCCCTCCCAATTCTGCCAGATCATCACACCTCTCTGCCCCCAAGTTCTATCCTCATCCCACATAGCCGACTCCTCCCTGCCTTCACTTGACCCCACTTGACCCCACGGTGCATTTGAGACAGGTGTGTTTTAAACCACTAACTGTAAATCTGTCCCTCTCTTTCACAAGCACAACACATTGTGTTCAACCGTTGGAATATCACCATAACCATGGCAGAACGAAAGCTCATAATTTGCCTTTTTCTCCTTCTAGCAACCTTGCGATCTGAAATGAAGAAAGACAAAGGTAATTTCTGGGACCAGTGGGGTGTATTCAAAAGACTAGCAAAGGGGAAATAAACACAGCTTCTGCTCTTTCTTTAAGATGAAAGAAGAAGGGCTGAAACACTGTTTTTTAGAATGTGATTGTTCAATATATTAGCAATTCAGGTCCTGCCTAGGACCATGGAGGGCAGAGGGAGGCAGGGAACGGAGCAGAGCAAAGAGGAAACCAGCAAACTGAAAAGGCCAGAGGCTGTCTGGGCAGCAGGCTATTGCTGCTTTGCCGGCTACTGCTGGAGGAATCCTGGCTGCAGGGGCTTGGAACACCTCTAAGTTTTCCTGCTGTCATTTCCCCCATCGCCATGTGGCTGGGCAAGGAGGTTACATGGGGCTGGTTCCCCTGTGGTCAGGGGGACTCTGGTTGGGTCTCAGCCCTGGCACCAGGTGCTTTTGTTGCTTCTCAAGCTCTTCTCTCCCACCAGAGAAATGAAGAGCCTGATCGAACATTGTGCCAGCAAAATCAGCTGCCTCAATTGTTCTCCAACCATGTCGTCCGCTCCCTACTCAAATCCCTCCCCTGGCTCCTCTTCTACTTCTGCAGCAAATTGTAGCTTCTCCTCAATGCCAAGGATCAGCACCCAGGAGCTGGATATTTTGTAAGAGGGGCTGCTCTCCTGTCCTGGCATCTGTGGGGTGTCCCACAACCTCAGCCAGAGGTGGATGAATTTCAGGTTCAGAGATGGGCTCCCAGGATGATCAGGGTCATGGAGGGCCTGCCGTAAGAGAGGAGACTAAAAAAACTGAGCTTGTTTTGGGTAGCAAAGGGAAGGCTGAGAGGGGATGTGATTGCTCTTTGCGAATGCATCAGGGGAGTAAACAACATGGAGAGAGATGAACTGTTGAAGCTAACAATCAAATCGACCAAGAAGAAATGGGGATTATCTGGCCTTGAATTCAATTCAGGCTGGGAACTAAAGGTTTCTACCCATCAGAGGAGTGAGGTTCTGGAGCAGACTGCCAGGAAGTGTTGTGAGAGAAAACAACAGGTATTTAAAGGTATTTTCAGGTATTTAAAAGGGTGTCATAAGGAGGAGGGAGAAAACTTGTTCACCTTAGACTCTAAGGATAGAACAAGAAGCAATGGGTTTAAACTGCAGCAAGGGAGGTCTAGGTTGGACACGAGGAAAAAGTTCCTAACGGTCAGGGTGGTTAAACACTGGAATAAATTGCCGAGGGAGGTTGTGGAATCTCCATCTCTGGAGATATTTAAGAGTAGGTTAGATAAATGTCTATCAGGGATGGTCTAGACAGTATTTGGTCCTGCCATGCCGGCAGGGGACTGGACTCGATGACCTCTCGAGGTCCCTTCCAGTCCTAGAATCTATGAATCTATGAAACAGAACTAATGTTAAAATGGAACTTGCTAAGTTTTTTAATAGGATTTTATGAAGGGGCTGTGATGGGGATCCCAGGATGTCACCTGGACTGGGGGACTGCTGAGCCCTCTGTCCCACCACTGGGTGGTTGTTGGCAAGCTACAGACCTCTGGCAGGTTCTGCATTTACACGGATATCCACAGGAAGGGACACACCTAGCTGAGTTACATGAATGCTTCTCCCAGCCACTCATGAATCGTCAGCAGAGAGGCTCCAGCCAATCCTCACAGCTCCCCAGCCTAGGACCCCAGAGCTGAAGTGTCTTGCGCTGGTCAGAAGCCTGAGCAATGTAAGTTCATTACCCAGTCTGCCCCTCCCTCAATGTGGAGAGGACACACACTAACCTTTGTATCCTGAGCTGAGATTTTCCAAGCACTTCAACTATTTTATGTAAAATATAAAACAGATTTAATAACTACAGAAAGATAGATTTTAAGTTATTATAAGTAGCAGACATAGAGATCAAAGTTGGTTACCTAAGAAAGAAAAGTAAATTTGCAATCTGAGTTCTATAAACTAAACAGGATTTGAATCAAGCAGTGTCTCACCCTGACAGATGGTACAAACAGGTCACAGATCTTCAATACAGTGGCTGGGTCTCTCCTCCAGCACCGGACCACCCTCCACAGTTCAAAGTCTTTGTCCGCTAGATGTTTCTTCCAGGTGTTGAGTTGTGGCAGGAGTGAAGCCAATCACGATGTCACATCCCTTCTTTTATAGTTTCTTCCAGTTTGCTGCAAAGATCTATGCTTGCGAGGTGGGGGTCTGCCTCCATTGGTCAAGTAATCTCCATTGTCTACGTGACCTCTCTGAGAAATCTTCTGGGATGGCTGCTGGGAAAGTGAATTCCCTTTAATGGCCCATCAGCACATCTGGCTACTCCATTGTTGCACCTGAAAGGCTGGTTGTGGATGTTTCCAACCTCACAACATATTTCAGTAACACACACCTAGCAAAACTTCATAACTTCACATACAATCATAGCACATACAATCCAACAGGATATTAATGTTAAACAGATCAAGAATTTTAAAATGATACTTTACAATGGATACTTTGTAGGAAACATATCATAATTATATGATGGGGTGAATATAGGGATTTCAGGGGGCTGCTTTGAGGTACAAAGTGCCACAGGAGCTGTCTGTGAGAGCAGGGGACTGGAGTAAGTGCAGGCTTCACTAGGGAAAAGGTCCAGGTGTATATCAAGGTAGGCTGCATGGATGTAGCTAACAGTGAAGTCTGATAATGGAGCAGCAACTCTGCTGTAGTTAGGATTGAGACTCGCAGTTTAAAAGATAACTTTTCTCACTGAGCTAAAACTGATTGAAAACTGCTCTGCCTGATGGGAATGGTATGTTGTGGACATGGTGGGACACAGCTTAAAAGGGGCAGAACTAAGGATGCTTTGAACAGGTGGCATGTAACTTAACTTTGTATTTCCTGGATTTCAGAGGTGTTAGCGCAGTGTACAGTCCAGCCCAAGGTGTGCACCATCATCTCTGACACAGCTGTCATTTCAAATAGCAGCAAAGCAGGGTACAATGGATTTACTGAGTACATGTTGTCGTTTTCAGTCAGACAGTGGAAGAGATAAAATTTTCCATCGAATGGAGGAAATCTGTTTCCCTGCTGTATATTCAAAGCAACGTGCTGTAATTTCAGACAAGAAAGTTTACTTCACACCTTTTGAAATTCAGGAGAATAGCAATGGTTGAGCATCAGAGAGCACAGTTATTTTATAACAGTGCCATTGCTTAGTCAAAGAGCTGAGGTATTCAGATGTAACAAAGGTCAAAAAGTCTATCAGCTACAACCTCTCCAACTTAACGCCTCTGCTCCCTGGTCTGTGCAGGCAGACTGGTTGGTGAATGACAGAGTCAGAGAAAGAGCTGTTGAAATAATTGATTTTTTTGTTTGTCTGGTAGTTATAAAAACTTCAAAACTATTTCATTGTGATTTGGGGCTTTTGAAAACATTGTTTAAATTAAAAGCTAAGTCAGTTTGGAAATGAAGGGCTAGATTTAAAGAGGTGGTCAGTGATAGCAGGGGACTGGCTCAATGATTCAGGTGGTTCCTTCCAGTCCTATGTTGTTAGGTTTCACAAGGTGCCTTAGGCCAGATCTACACCACAAACATCTCGGTATAACTACGTCACTCAGGGATGTGAAAAATTATACCGACCTAACCCTGGTGTAGACAGCGCTTTGTTGACGAGAGAGCTTCTTCATCTCTGCAGTGCTGTACATGTAGACAAGCCATGACGCGTCATTCTAAAAACTAAGGAGCACCTCCTTAGTTTTTCGAATGATGCGTCATGGCTTGTCTACATGTACAGCACTGCAGAGATGATGTCCCTCTGATCACCGATAGCCCAGTTATTAAGTCACTCAGACAAACTGCGGCGGCCCAGCTTTGCATCCCTGCTCTCCCCTTTCCTATGCGAGTGCCCTAACTGCAGGGCTGCTGGCTATTCTAAGTGGGTCTCTCTCAATCTCTCTGTCGAAGCTGTTCTAGGTGGTATAAATCATTAAATAGTCTTAGGCACAGAGACTGAAACCCAGGAGCTCACCCCTCCCCAGTGACCATCCTAATCCCTACCCTACAGAGCCTACACTTGCTTTCTGGGCCAATGAGTATTAAATATTAAGGTACATAAGTATTTTCATAAATATTCTCTAAGGTATATTAAGTATTAAACATATAAAGGTGACAGCCCTGCCAGAGTTAAGGTTTAGATCAGGCCTGTGTTTGAAGCTGGTCTTTCCTAACTGCTCTAAAATCAGCGTGGTTCCTTGGATTGCCCTGACATATGATGTGGCTCCTGGGAACACAGGTTTCTATTACTGATCCATATTTGACCATTTGACTTTGCAAAAATACAAAAAAGGACAGGGGAGAAAAAATACCTCTATTATGAAACATCTTAACAACTATCATCATTTTCATACATTATTTATTTTTCTTTATTTGTCTTTTAGAGGAAATTCTTGCTAAATCTGGTAAGTTCCATTTTCCCTCTTCCTTCTACCTGGAGTACAGAGAAACACCTCCCACTAAGGGATGGGAGTTGTATGATCTTTTGAAAATTGTTTTTAATGTGGAACCTTAACATTTTATTTCTACACATTTAAGAATCTGATTAAAAAACTAGAAATAAATAAGTTAAAAGGTCTTGTTAGAAATGTTTGCTGACACCTCTTCTTGCTGACACCTCCACAAGCTGTTTTGTTTTCAAATATAGCAATATTTGAAATGTATTCATTGTTATGTTTTTTAAATGTGTGAGAGATTGAAGAGATGAATGAAAAGCATAGTTCCACTTTTTCTACAATGAACTGGAAAAAGTATAGCTATATATATAGCACCACTTAAGAGCTTAAAATAAGAGTCTAGCTAAGGCTTGGTCTACACATGAAAATTCTATCAGTGTAGCTACATTGGTCAGGGGTATGAAAGTCTTCCAGGCCAGTGGAAGAGTGCTTCCATCACCTTAGCTAACATCATTCCCCCTTGTGCTCCGGGGGGAAAGGGGGCTGCACACTCCGGCAGATCAAAGCAAGTTCGATATAACGCGGTTTCACCTATAACGCGGTAAGATTTTTTTCGCTCCCGAGGACAGCATTATATCGAGGTAGAGGTGTATCTGACTGATTTGCAGAATATTGGCTAAATCAGCTAGGGAGAGAAACCTTTCTCTAGACATTGCCCTTCCAGAGATCTGCTTTGTTGGTGGAAGAAACTGTTGTTCTGAGATTATTTATTATTATACCCAGGGATTTCAAAGGAGTTTGAATCCTCCTTTTATCTCTGGCACTAAGTTCACTTTGAAGCTCAGAAGCAAACTCTGAGTGCACCTCAGACTGCTGTAGGAAACAAACAGGATGGTGGGAAAAAGGTCTGGGATAAGTTTAAAGAATTATCATTAGTGCAGCCCTGTGGGTTTGGGTGAAATATAACACACCCAGAGCCTTCTGCACTCAGGCCCAGATCCACAAAGGAACTTGGGCACTATGCCTAACTTTCAGCTAGCCCCTCCCCTCCCCCCCCGTGGCATCTACAAAGCCTCAGTCAGGCACCTAGGCCCCTGATACCATGTGTGGGGAGACGTGAGGCCTATGAATGTGATTCACACAAACTAGGCAATGAGAGATGCTCAGAAGTGGAGTGTGACCCTTGCTGGAGAAACACAGCCCAGCCCTGGACAGTGCTGCAGCGGCGTGGCTCCAGCAGGGCCTGAGCTCCCGCCGCTCGGCCGCAACTCGCAATCCCGCCCCTTACCTAGGGTTACCATTCGTCCGGATTTACCCGGACATGTCCTCCTTTTGTGTGCTAAAAATAGCGTCCGGGGGGAATTTGTGAAGCACTCACAATGTCCGGGATTTCCCCCCGGCAGAGCAGAGCGAGCGGCTGGGAGGGCTGCAGGGAAGTCCCGGGCTGGACTCAGGAGCAGCTGTAGAGGAGCCGGATCCGCCCTGCATTCTGAGCCGGCAGCTCCCTTGCAGCCCAGTCCGGCAGCACTGTGCAGGGCCAGGGACCGGGTTTTGTTGTGCTGGGGAGCTCAGCCACGTGTCCGGCTCGGCTGCACAGAGCCCAACACTCTGTTCTGAGCAGCAGGGTAAGGAGGTCAGGGGGCAGGAAGGTTCTGGAGGGGGCAGTCAAGAAACGGGGGGGGCTTTTTGGGGGGAGTGGAGAAAGTTTTGGGCAGTCAGGGTACAGGTAGGGGGTAGGGTCCTGGGGGGCAGTTGGGGGGGGGTCTTAGGAGGGGGCAGTTAGGGGACAAGGAACAGGGAGTCTTAGGTAGGGGGTGGGGTTCTGGAGGGCAGTTAGGAGCAGGGGTCCCAGGAGGGGGCAGTCAGGGGACAAGGAGCGGGAGGGGTGGGGGTTTGGGAGTTCTGGGGGGGGCTGTCAGGTGGCAGGGGTGGGGAGATGGATCGGAGCAGTCAGGGGACAGGGAGCAGAGGGGTTTAGATGGGTTGGGAGTTCTGGGGGGGGCTGTCAGGGGGTGGGGAGTGGTTGGATGGGGCGTGGGAGTCCCAGGGGTCTGTCTGGGGGTGGGGGTGTGGATAAGGGTTGGGGCAGTCAGGGGACAAGAGGCAGGGAGGCTTAGATAGGGGGTGGAGTCCTGGGGGGCAGTTAGGGGCAGGGGTCCCAGGAGGGGGCAGTCAGGGGACAAGGAACGGGGGGAGGGTTGGGGGTTCTGGGGGGGTGGGAAGTGGGAGGGGCAGGGGCGGGGCTAGGGCGGGGCTCCTCCCGTCCTCTTTTTTTCTTGCTGAAATATGGTAACCCTACCTTACCTCGCGGCTCTGAGCGGGAGGAGCTCAGGCCCCGCCCGAGCCATGCCGCTGCAGCGCTGTCCAGGGCTGCTCCTGGATGCGGCGCGCCGTGGCGCTGGGGGATGGGGGAAGGCAGAGGCGGGGGGGAGCCTATGACGTTCTCGTGGGGGCCCCTGCGGGGCCTGGGGCAAATTGCCCCACTTGCCCCCCCAGGCAGCCCTGGCTATAGGAAAGAGAAGACGTGAGGGAGGAAGAGGACACAGGAAGTGAGGGGCAAAGTCTCACATCCCAGGTGGTGGTGGGTTTTAGCCAGACCCAATGGAGGTAGTGATGTCATCTGGGTCCCACATTCTGGCCTGGTCTGGTCAGGTGCCTTTCAGGCTCAGGATGACAAAGATCCAACGGTGTCATGGGGGATCCCGGGGTTCCAGGGGACAGTGGGGGTGGCAGCCATGATGATGCAGCTCACTCCATTCAGTCACCCCTCCCCCCATCAGCAGTGAGTCTCAGACTCTCCTGCCACAGGCTTTTCTTTCAAGAACCCCAAAGGGAAGGGAGAGGTGGAATAGCTCTGTTCACTCATTATATTGTCCACCAATTACACCCAGTTTCTGACACACCAATTTTGGTCTCCTTAGTACCAGTCCCACACGTCGCTTGTTCACCAGGCATGAGCTTAACTCAATCCTTGAGTTATAGCAGGAGGTCTCTGTCTGAGCTATTTCAGTCTGTTTCACTCCCCTTTCAACCCCTTTCCTCTCAACTAGGGTGACCAGATGTCCCGATTTTATAGGGACAGTCCTGATTTTTGGGACATTTTCTTATATAGGCTCCTATTACCCCCCACCCCTGGTCCCGTTTTTCACATTTGCTCTCTGGTCACCCTACTTTCAACATTTATTACCATGGGTTACTGTGACTTTTGATGAGCTCTCACTCACGTCTGCCAGCGGCGCTCACAGACAGGGTCAGCCTGTAGGGACAGTTATCACAACGGGGGTTGAAGGGAGGGGGGGTTTCTGCCTTCACCCCTTGGTGAGAAGACGAATATGGGGAATGAAGGGACGGCAAGGGGGACCCACCTGTCACTGAAAGGGGGGTTCATGACAAGTACAGTTATAATAGTTTTCAGTCTTATAACACATTTACGATCTTTTCAACTTAAAATTACCTATCCCCTCCCCATTCTCTGCCCCCTATTTCAGCTCCTACTGTCCTCTACTGCAGTCCTTCCCCTTCCCCCCACTCCCTACCCCCCCCTTCAGCTGCTGTCCCCCTTCCTGTCCCGAGGTTTTTTAACCCATTCCCTTGAATTCCCCACAGTGCATGTGACTCTGGATCCAGACACAGCTCATCCTGAACTCATCCTGTCTGAGGATCGGCGGGGTGGGAGATGGGGAGACACACGGCAGGACCTGCCCAACAATCCTGAGCGATTTGATCGTTGGCACTGTGTGCTGGGCTCTCCAGGGTTCACCACGGGGAGTTGGTACTGGGAGGTGGAGGTGGGGGATGAGGAATTCTGGGCCATCGGGGTGGCCAGGTTGTCTGTGTGGAGGAAAGGCTGGATCGGCATTTCCCCTGAGGAGGGGATCTGAGCCATGAATTGGTGGGGATGGGTGTCTAAGGTTCAACCTGCCCCTCAGAGCACCCTGCCCCAGAGCAGCTGGCACCGGCAGGTTCGGGTCTGTCTGGACTATGAACAGGGGCAGGTGGCATTTTTCAGTGCTGATAATGAGGCCCCGATCTTCACTTTCACTGAGGCCTCCTTCGCTGGGGAGAGAATCCGTCCTTTCTTTCAGATGAACTCCCAGCTCAGACTGGGTCCCTGAGATGGAGGGACGGGGGTGACATTCACCCAGGGCCGTCCTTAGGCATACTCAGCATACACAGCTGTGTAGGGCACCGGAAAATTCGGGGCACCTCCTGGGTCTTAGTGTCCACCCCCCCACCTTCCTATCCCTGTTCTGACCCTTCCTGCAGGCTCCCACAGCTGGCTGCTGCAGCCTGGTGTCTCTTACTCCGGAAGGGAGCTAGTAACTTAAAAGTGAAAAAGCCTCCAGCCTGCCAATCCTATTAGCACAACATTGAAACTGTTAAAGAGCCATTCGAGTGGTAATGAAGCCATTTAACAGGCATTTGCCAACCCCTAGGTATATGCTGTCAGGGTACGTCTATACTTACTTCCTGGTCCGGATGTAAGCGATCGATCTTCTGGGATCGATCCCGGAAGTGCTTGCCGTCGACGCCGGTACTCCAGCTCGGCGAGAGGAGTACGTGGCATCGACAGGGGAGCCTGCCTGCCGCGTCTGGACCCGCGGTAAGTTCGGACTAAGGTACTTCGAATTCAGCTACGTTATTAGCGTACCTTAGTCCGAAGTGGGGGGGTTAGTGTGGACCAGGTCTCAGTTTCTGAATTTACTGACAAAAACAGTTGTGCATTACTGTAATATTTACTCAGAATATGTTAGTCTACGGGACCTTATTTTTAAAGCAAATTTTAAACTATTTCATTAGAAGATTGCTGAAGATTATGAAATCACATCTCTAAAAAATCCTTGCATAGAGTTTTAGATCCACGATCTGAGTATTCACCTTTAGCCTCACATGCTTGGCTCTTCAGACATATAGTTTTTAAAATAAATCCTTCAAAAGACCACTCTTATCTAAAATACATATTTTAATTTTAGTTACTATAGTACAAAAAACTTGCTTCCAAAGTCTCCCTGTCCTTTCTGTCCATCCCTTTCTCCCTTCACCCCCCTGTTGAAGAGAGGCTAGCCCTTAAAGGGACAACGCTTTCCTTCCAGATAGCTGGACAAACAAGTTTCCCTTTCTTTACCTCTGAACTATTTGATGAACTAGTTTTAAGAGAACCCTCCAGCACAATCAGTACCTTAGTAAGATTTAAAATCCTTTGTTATGCCTAAAATCTTTGGAAACATAAAGTTGGTGAAATTTCATAAACATGTCTGGTTATGGAGATAACACAAAATAAATTAGTGTTCCCTTTTTCTAAAAGCAATGAACATTGTTATGAACATACTAAACCTCTGTGACTGATTAATTTAAAATAATGTCTTTGTTTCAGTCAATTAAAAATGTAGTAATCTAGAACGATTACTTTATGATCTGTTGAACCGTAATATCCTGTTGGATTGTCTCTGCTATCATTGTGTGTGAAGTTATGAGGTATTGCCTTTTGTGTTACTGAAATATGTCATGGGGTTGGGAGATGCCCAAAGCCAGCCTTTCAGTAGGGACAAAGGAGCAGCCATCAGTGGCCAGACAGGAGTTAAGGGCTCATCAACACTCAATCCACTATCCCAGAGACTTTTTGGAGAAGGCACGTATGCCATGGGGATACGCTAACCCACGTCACAGCAAGAATCTTTCGAGCAGCCGGAAAAAAGTATAAGAGAGGAAGAGTGACATCATTACTTGGCCTCTCTCCCCGCTCAGCTCAACACCTGGAAGATTGTCTGAAAGACAAAGGCTTTGTCAACACCACTTCTGTTGGTAAAATTTCTGTCGGTCAGGGGTGCGAAAAAAGAAAGCCCTGACAGACAACTGTCACAGACAGAAGTGCTGATATGGACAGCGCTATGTTGGCAGTAGAGGCTCTCCTGCAGAAATAGCTAACGCCGCTCATTGGGGGTGGTTTAATCATGCCAGCAGGAGAACTCTCTCCTATCGGCAAAGCGTGGCTACATGGGAGACCTTACAGCGGCACATCTGTAGCGGTACAGCTGTGCCGCTGTAAGGTCCGTAGTGTAGCCGAAGACTTTGAAGGAGGGAGTTTGGTCCCAAGCTGGAAAGGGGTTCAGTCTGTGTATTGGAGAACTGGAAGCTGCTTGTACCAGCTCTTAGGGTGAGACACTGCTTGATTCAAATCTTGCTTAGCCTCTTTAAGTTAGAATTAAGACCTCTGCATCTGCTACTTATAATCACTTAAATCAACTGTTCTGTAGTTAATAAACCTGTTTGATATGTTACCTCAAACAGTGTGTTTTGTTTGAAGTGCTTGGGGAATTGCAGCTCAGACTACAAAGGCTGATGTGTGTCCATTCCACACTGAGGGTGTGGTGAACTAGGTAATGAGCTTACACTGGCTAGGCTACTGACAAGTGCACAATGGTACAATCCTGGGGTGCAAGGCTGGGGAGCTGGGGGGAATTGACTGGAGCCTCCCTACTATGGCTCATGAGTGGCTGGGAGAGTATTCATGTAATGCAGTTGGGTGTTGTTGTAGGAGCAGCAGTGATCTGTATGCTATGTATAACCTGTATGCTCAAAAGGTCTGTTACACTTTCCCCCACCCCTCCCTCCTGGAATGCTTGTGGGATGAATGGATTGGTTGAACAGCTGGAAGATCAGGAGAGCTCCCAGGTAGACTCATAGACTTTAAGGTCAGAAGGGACCAGTATGATCATCTAGTCTGACCTCCCGCATGATGCAGGCCACAAAAGCTGACCCACCCCCTTTCCCTTGACTCAGCTGTTGAAGTCCCCGAATCCTGTGATTTAAGGACTTCAAGTCGCAGAGAATCCTCCAGCTAGCGACCCCCGCCCCATGCTGCGGAGGAAGGCGAAAAACCTCCAGGGCCTCTGCCAATCTACCCTGGAGGAAAATTCCTTCCCGACCCCAAATATGGCAATCAGTAGAACCCCAAGCATGCAGGCAAGATTCTCTAGCCAGACCCTCATTGACCATTGATACTATTTACCAGTGATGGCACGCTGTTGATTAATTGACTAAAATCATGTTATCCCATCAAACCATCCCCTCCATAAACTTATCAAGCTTAATCTTAAAGCCAAAGAGGTCTTTCTCCCCCACTGTTTCCCTCGGAAGGCTGTTCCAAAATTTCACCCCTCTGATGGTTAGAAACCTTTGTCTAATTTCAAGCCTAAACTTCCCCACCACCAGTTTATATCCATTCCTTCTCGTGTCCACATTAGTACTGAGCTGAAATAATTCCTCTCCCTCCCTGGAATTTATCCCTCTGATATATTTAAAGAGAGCAATCATATCCCCCCTCAGCCTTCTTTTGGTTAGGGTAAACAAACCGAGCTCCTCGAGTCTCCTTTCATACGACAGGTTTCCATTCCTCTGATCATCCTAGTGGCCCTTCTCTGTACCCATTCCAGTTTGAGTTCCCTTTTAAACATGGGAGACAAGAACTTGCACACAGTACTCCAAATGAGGTCTCACCAGTGCCTTGTATAACGGAAGCAGCACCTCCTTATCCCTACCAGATATACCTCGCCTAATGCATCTCAAGACTGCATTAGCTTTTTTCACGGCCACGTCACATTGCCGACTCATAGTCATCCTGCGGTCAACCAGGACTCCGAGGTCTTTCTCCTCCTCCGTTACTTCCAACCGATGCGTCCCCAGCTTATAACTAAAATTCTTGTTAGTCATCCCTAAATGCATCACCTTACACTTTTCACTATTAAATTTCATCCTATTTCTATTACTCCAATTTACAAGGTCATCCAAGTCTCCCTGCAGAATATCCCAATCCTTCTCCGAATTGGCAATACCTCCCAACTTTGTGTCATCCGCAAACTTTATCAGCCCACTCCTACATTTGGTTCCGAGGTCAGTAATAAATAGATTAAATAAAATGGGACCCAAAACCGAACCTTGAGGAACTCCACTGGTGACCTCCCTCCAACCTGACAGTTCACCTTTCAGTATGACCCACTGCAGTCTCCCCTTTAACCAGTTCCTTATCCACCTCTGGATTTTCATATTGATCTCCATCTTTTCCAATTTAACCAATAATTCCTCGTGCGGTACCGTATCAAACGCTTTACTGAAATCGAGGTATATTAGGTCCACTGCATTTTCCTTATCTAAAAAGTCTGTTACTTTCTCAAAGAAGGAGATCAGGCTGGTTTGGCACGATCTGCCTTTCGTAAAACCATGTTGTAATTTGTCGCAATTGCCATTGACCTCAAGGTCCTTAACTACTTTCTCCTTCAAAATTTTTTCCAGGACCTTACATACTACAGATGTTAAACTAACAGGCCTGTAGTTACCCAGGTCACTTTTTTTCCCTTTCTTGAAAATAGGAACCACATTAGCTATTCTCCAGTCCAACGGTACCACCCCCGAGTTTGGTCTAAATCTCTTTCCTACTAACCGTTTTCCCTTTCTCGGGATACAGGCCTCCGACAGCTCCTGCAACTTCAACTTAAAATAATCCCAGGCGCCATCCGCCTTTAGATCCATAAATATGTTAGCCCAATCCACTTCCCTTACCAGTCCCCTTAATTTATTAAAATTAGCCTTTTTGAAATTGTAAACCCTAGTCTCTGATATAATTCTGTTAATCTTTCCATTTAGTTTAAATCGAATTAGCTCATGATCACTCAAGCCAAGGTTGTCCCCTACAACCATTTCCTCAACGAGGTCCTCACTACTCACCAAAACCAAATCTAAAATGGCCTCCCCCCTCGTCGGTTCAGCTACTACTTGATGAAGGAATTCATCAGCTAGCACGTCTAGCAACATCTGAGCCCTATTATTGTTGCTAGCATTTGTCCCCCAATCTATATCCGGGAAGTTAAAGTCTCCCATGATTACACAGTTCCTATTAGTATTTACTTCCCTAAAAACATTAAATAGTTCTCTGTCCATATCCAGGGTAGTCCCGGCGGTCTATAGCACACCCCAAGCACTATCCCGGGGAGGCTCTAGTAGTTCTTTTACCCAGTGTGAGTATTGCCCAGACAGACTCCGTCTTATCCATTCCATCAGTTATTATTTCTTTACAGTTTACCTCATACAATGCTACCCCCCCACACCTTTACCTTTGTTCCTATCGTTCCTAAACAGCACATACCCTTCCATATCTGTACTCCAGTCATGACTACTGTTCCACCAGGTTTCGGTTATTCCTACGATATCCGGTTTCATTTCTCGGACCAGGAGCTCCAATTCCTCCATTTTGTTACCTAGGCTTCTCACATTGGTGTATAAACATCTTAATGTATGCCGTTTAGCCTGTCTCCCATCAGTTATGCAATTTGGTACGGACCCCTTGCTGTTCATCCCCCCTCTCCTTCTTATAGCCGGGGGGAAGGGTTTGGACATATCTGTTCTTATCTCATCACCCTCCTTTTCAATGTTGGAATCTGGCGTGGAGATTAACTGGACATCTCCCAACCGTCTCCCCCAGATTCCTAGTTTAAAGCTCTTTTGATGAGATGAGCCAGCGTCCCTCCCAGAAGTCTATTTCCTTCCCTACTCAGGTGAAGTCCATCCCGTGAGAACAGTTGTCTGTCCCCGAAAGCCTCCCAGTGACCATACATCCCAAAGCCCTCCTTATAGCACTACTCCCTTAGCCAGCTATTTATCCTCACAATCCTGTCAGCCCTTTGCTGCCCTTCTCTAGGAACAGGCAGAATCCCACTGAAGATGATCTGAGCCTCGATTTCCTTGAGCGTCTTCCCCAGTCTGGCATAATCTCCCTTGATTCTCTCTAACGAGAACCTAGCTGTGTCATTTGTTCCTACGTGAAGGATTATCAAGGGGTTCTTACCTGCTCCTTTTAGGATCCTTTTCAACCGCAGGTCCACATCCCGTATCTTAGCACCCGGTAGACAGCACACCCTTCTGTTCTCTGGGTCCGCCCTGGTCACAGGCCTGTCTAACCTCCTCAGTAAGGAGTCCCCAATCACGTAAACCTGCCTTTGCCTGGCGACAGTGCGATCTACTAATCTATCCTCTGTTCCCTCTAGTCGTAACCCGTGTCCGTTCCTATTTTCCTTTATACTCCCCCTTGTGCCATCCTGTATCCTCCCGGGGCCCAGATTTGGTGCTGTCTCCATCAACTCCTCCCCTCTCTCTATTGGGCTAGCTGCTCTTCTCTTCTTCCTCACCCTCCCACCTTCAGTTACCACCTGCTGCCCCCCCTCCTCGCTATCCAAACACCCAAACCTGTTCCTGAGTTCTATTTCCCCTTCACTAGCCCTCCTTTTCCTTGGCCTGCTTCTCATGGTCACATGCTTCCACTGCCCTTGTTCTCCCTCAGATATTCCCCCCTCACAGACCTTAGCCCCTGCTTCCACCTGAACCCCTGAGCATTCCCCTTCAGCCCCTCCTTGCCTTTCCTCCATCAGCTGCTCGAACCCCCTTCTAAACTCTACCCGGGTATCTACCTGCATCTCCAACCCTCGGATCTTTTCTTCCAGCAGCTCTATTAGACGGCACTTCATACAGACATACCTCTGTTTAGGCTTCCCCCTTCTAGTACCATGTACATACCGCAGCTTCCACATGCAATCATCTGCATTGTGTCCCCTGCTGCTTGGCTCATGGCCGCTGTAGTCTCTGCCCAGTGCACCTGGGGAAACAGAGCACACGGGACACCGCGCCCTCCTGCCTCCCCTTCCACCTCCCCCTGCAAACTCCCACTCAAACTCCCCAGTTAGCAGCCCTGTTCACTGCCTCCTGTGCCACTGCCTGGCTGGGCGGCCGCTTTTATAGGCCCCCTAATCAGCCAAGCTCCGCCCCCTACTCAGGGCTCGGCTGCCCTCCCAGCACAGTGCCCCTACAGGCCTCTACATACACAAGCACTACAAAGACAGACACAAGTACAGATACCTTCTCCTCCAATGAGACTCCCACTCAAACTCCCCTGTTAGCAGCCTCCTGTGCCGCTGCTCACAGCTGTGCCGCTGCCTGGCTGGGCGGCCGCTTTTATAGGCCCCCTAATCAGTCGAGCCTCCGCCCCCAAGCTCCACAAGGTGTCTGGGACTCTAATTAGGCAGCGTTCACACACCCAATGCATGGACACTGCATGGACACTGGCTGAGGTGGAGTGTGACCAACCAGATGCAGCCAAGTCATCTCTAGTCACAGGCCATGAGGAGCAGGTCCTTAAAAGGGGAAGGGGCCATGTGCTCAGCAGTGCACTCACAAGCTTGTACCCCCCGTGAAGGCCCTTCGCCCGGACCGCCTGGCCAGTGGTTCACCGCATTGCATTCCATCATGCCTCGGGAAGACTTACCTTCATCGCACAATCCATCGCTATGCTGTGGGACACTTACGTTGAAGGATCCTGACATCTCCAGTGCCATGCCTGTCCTGGGAGCATGAGTATGCAAGTGTGAATGTGACACCACCCTCTATTTTGAGCTTAGCTATCAATATAATAAACGTACTGCTTTCTGCCAAACTCTGGTGGGTCATTAGTCCTCCCTAAGCTCACTAGCTGACCCAATTTCGGGTAACAGGTGTGTCCCTGCCTGTGGATGGCTGTGTGAGTGCAGGGCCTGTCCGAGGCTTGTAGCTTGACATTAGCACCGCAGTGTGAGGGACGGCCCAGGCAGGTGGGGTTGGAGGGCTCAGCAGTCCCACAGTCCACGTTACACCTCAGGGACCCCGTTACAACCTCCCACCATGGGTGTGGGGGGAGGCATTGAGCAATGCTTCAGCTGCTGCCTCTGCAATTGGCTCACAGTTGCTAGCATTCACTCGCTGCTGTCACCCACCACTGCTGTTGTTCACTCTGCTGCTCCACCCATTTTTGTCATGGCCCGCTGCTGCCACCACTTTCTCCGCTGCCACATTCGGAGGTTCTGTCACTTACCCAGCTCTCAGGGATTTCAGCCAGTAGTGGGGAACCTCCCTGCTGGTGCAGGCTGGACAGTCCCTTTCACTGTAACATGGCCCCACACCAGGTCTAAGGCTCAGCACCTACAGCTGGTTAGCAGTGATTGCAGGGGTAGTGACCACGGAACAAAACAAGGGCTCACCACTGAGACTAACCAGCTCTGTCTTTAAACAAGGGAGAGACCACTCTTAGCCAGAGCCCACACCACCGGAAAAGAATTCCCGCCTCCACCCTTGTCTCTCTTTCACTGGGATTTGGCAACTCTACCCCCTGCTTAGCAAGTGAGAATCCCTGCGTGACCCACTCAGTCAGGGGCCTGCAAATCACAGTTCTGATGCCCTTTGCTCACACACTCAGGATAACAACATTTCATTGCCCTTCCACTCAAATACTAGAGTGATTTGTAACCCAAAACCAGCCAAAACTGATCATTTTGGCAGAGCAGCTCCCTCTGCTGCATGCCTAGGCAGTGTAGGTGTGTCTGTGCAAATACAATCTGCTCCTGAAGTCTTTTCCCCCCAGGAGCAGTCAATGGGCAGATGATGGCGGGCCAAATCCGGACCACCAGATGTTTTTGAACAGACCCAAAATCTTATAATTATCATTGTTGTTATAATGTCTTTATTATTTTCTCCGGAGTCTGGACCTTGACTATACCTTGACCAAGAAATTTGGCCCTTGACAAAAAATAATTGACTACTCCTGTTCCAGCTCATCACTAGAAATCAGAGAAGAGCTCATTCATTCAGACTCTGCTTACATCACCATTCTCACTTTTGCTATCACACTTGCTGGTGTGCAGTCTGGGTCTAACTGAAGCTGTGTTGATCAGTCAGTGTCTCTTATAACTAGCTAGGGTGACCAGATCACCAAAGACAAATATCGGGCCGCGGGGAGGGGGTGACGTGGGGGGGGGCGTGGCGGGGGGCGGGGCCAAAAAAAAACAAAAAACCCTTCCTCCGCAAGCGCTGGAGGGAGGCCCGGGAGACTCAGGGGAAGCGCGGGGCCGGGGTAGTGAGAGTCCGGCCTGGCCCCGAGCAGGCAGGACTCAGTCGGGTGGTAGGGAGAGGAGGGGGGCGGCCCGCGGGGCCAGGCGGCGGCTGTTGTTCTCCCCCCCCGGGCAGCGGGACTCGGGAGCAGCCGCTGCTGCAGCTCCCACTGCCGCGGGGGGAGGAAGCGGCCATGGCGCTTGGTGGCTGCGGCTCTGGCGCCCCCGAAGCCCCCGAGCCCGGGCCTGCTGCGGGGACCCAGCAGCGCGCACGCTGCGCCCAGCCCCTGGCCAGTCGCGTCTGGGCTGCTGCCCAGCTGGTGCTATCCCGCGGCGGCCCCGGAGCGGGGGCAGCAGGCCCCAGCCCCCCCGTCCCGCTCGGGTCCCGCAGGGGAACGAACGGGGCTGGGCTGCCGATGCCTCCGCCCCGGGGCCGCCGCGGGATAGCACCAGCTGGGCAGCAGCCCAGACGCGACTGGCCAGGGGCTGGGCGCAGCGTGCGCGCTGCTGGGTCCCCTCAGCAGACCCCGGCTCGGGGGGTTCGGGGGCGCCAGAGCCGCAGCCGCCGAGCGCCATGGCCGCTTCCTCCCCCCCGCGGCAGTGGGAGCTGCAGCAGCGGCTGCTCCCGAGTCCCGCTGCCCGGGGGGGGGAGAACAACAGCCGCCGCCTGGCCCCGCGGGCCGCCCCCCTCCTCTCCCTACCACCCGACTGAGTCCTGCCTGCTCGGGGCCAGGCCGGACTCTTACTCACCCTGGTCCCGCGCTTCCCCTGCGTCTCCCGGGCCTCCCTCCAGCGCTTGCGTAGGGGGGAGGAATGGTGAGCCTGGGGAAGAGGCGGGGATTCGGGGAGGGAGCCAATCGGGGGAGGAGGGGGCGGAGTCGGGGCGGGGGGGGCGCGAGCACTTCCGGGCTCCAGGCTCCGGCGCATTTCCTTGTTTGTCCGGTTGTCCCGACCGCATGTCGGTCGGGACGCGGGACAAACAAGGAAATATCGGGACGGTCCCGATAAAATCGGGATGTCTGGTCACCCTATAACTAGCCCATCTCCTATTAGTTCATCTTTAAATGTTCCATATTTCCAACGTTCAGCCAGACTATGAACTGCAGTAATGAAAATCTCAGCTGTTTCCTCTGGTTCCTGGCACCTGCTATTCAAACTGGCCTTTTCCTAGATAACATTCTATGTGCCCAGGAAATGGGCCTTAAACACCTCTTTCCCTTTGGCGTAGTCTTTCCTCTCCTCAGAGTGAGGAGTCTGGCACACAGGATGTCATCAGCAGCATCACCCATGGCAAATGGCCAGGCATTTACCTGGTATTCTTGGGCTTCCTCTATTAAACCAGCAGTCGTCTGGAATTGCTCAAATCTCTGCTTCCAGCAAGACCAGCTGCCTGATTTGCCACAATCACATTTCTGTCGCAGAGCCGTTTGCACTAGGGACTGCAGTGCTGTGCTGAGACACGACTCTGCCTCCTCCTGCTGCAGCTCCCACAGCTCTCCACCCTGAGTCGCCACTGTCCCCACTCACTCACCACTCTGGCCATTTTCTTCCTTTACTCCTGCTTTGGAGAGCAGATTTCACTCACTTCTGACACACTGGGGCAGGACTGTCAGCCTCAGAGATCAAAAATCATGAGTCAGATCCTAAAAAACCATCAGATTGGCCCCACAAACCATGAGAGTTAAAAAACATCAACAAACAATGTTTCCAATCTGTCTGTTGACTTTTTCACTCCCCTCTGCTCCTCTGGCGATGTGTGTGTGATAATCCAGGCTGAAAAGCCAACCTTTACTACACACATGCCTCTCCTTGGAGGCTCAAAAGGAGACTCGCTGGATGCTGGAAGGACACAAACATATGGAAGGAGAATCAGAATGGAGAAGCTTCCAAGTCTTTCTTTTATCTGACCAAGTCCTAAGTGGCAAGAGACTGCGCCAAGGACCCCAAAACTGGGGGTGTGATTGGACTCTGCTCATGCTCCATGAGCTTGAAACACCCCTGGGAATACAGAGCCAGGGCCGGCTCTAGGCACCAGCATTCCAAGCATGTGCTTGGGGCGGCACTTTTCAAGGGGCGGCATTCCGGGGGTTTTTGTGTAGATTTTTTTTTTTTTTTTTTTTTTGCTTCGGCGGTGGCTCTCCGGTTGTTTTGTTTTTTTTTTTTGCTTGGGGCAGCAAAAAACCTGGAGCCGGCCCTGACAGCAGCCTTAGCGGGTAGCCAGGAAGGAGCACTCACTAGGATCTGTGACACCAGTTCCAGTTATGATGGTAATATAGGTGAGTGATTTGTATCATGACACTATTCATAGTCTGCAAACAGCCGAGTGTAATCCCAGAAATCTCAGTGTGGAGCCTGGTCTGGTCACATGAAGACACTGCCCCTGGCACCAGTAAAATGACATTGACTAGAAAGGGGTGGAGGATGACTGGAAAAAATAGAAAAACAATCATAGAATCAGAGACGATTAGGGTTAGAAGAGACCTCAGGAGGTCATCTAGTCCAACCCCCTGCTCAAAGCAGGACCAACACCAACTAAATCGACTAAATAGTCCTTAACCTGTTCTTTCACCACTGAGGGCTGCTCACCTCCTCCTCATACTGTTTTGCCCAGGATAGCTGTCTGGGAGCTGACCTTGTCTGCTAAGACCAAGTCAAAAAAAACATTGAGTTCTTCAGCTTTTTCCACATCATCTGTCACTAGGTTGCCTCCACCATTCATTAAGGGTCCCACACTTTCCCTGACCTTTTTCATGTTGCTAATATACCTGTAGAAATCCTTCTTGTTACCCTTCACATCTCATGATAGCTGCAACTCCAGTTGTGTTTTGGCCTTTCTGATTACATCCCTGCATGCTCGAGCAATATTTTTTATACTCCTGCCTGTCTAGGTTGGATATTAGGAAACACTATTTCACTAGGAAGTTGGTGAAGCACTGGAATGGGTTACCTAGGGACGTGGTGGAATCTCCATCCTTAGAAGTTTTTAAGGCCCGGCTTGACAAAGCCCTGGCTCCGATGATTTAGTTGGTGTTGGTCCTGCTTTGAGCAGGGGGTTGGACTAGATGACCTACTGAGGTCTCTTCCAACCCCAATCTTCTATGATTCTATGAACAGGAGACACAGTCTGTTTTTAATTGTGATGGGAATTCAGATGTCTAGATGACTAGACTGAGAAATGAGGAATTGTGTCCCACACAGAAAGATCCCAGGTCACAAAGCTGGGGTCAGCAGTCTGGATCTTTCTGGAAGGACCTGACACAACTCACATCCTTCTGATGAAAACACCCCCTGTTGTCCCAGGTTCACAGTCCCCACCCAACCTGCCTCCAGAAACCCTCTCTGGCTCCTCATCTCTCTCCCTTCCCTGCTACTGGAAACTGTACCAGGGCAATGTACACCACACACAGCTTCCCCTCTGCTGTCTGTCCAAGACCCCAGACACGGGCAACTCCAGACACCTGTTGTCCCTTCCAATCCCATCCTGAACACAGCCTACAATGACAGTTCTCTCTGTTCTCAGCTCCACACCCCAGTCTCTGCAATGTGGGCCTGTGCCATGCACTGAGCAGGCCTGTTCCCAGCGCCTGGCACACACTCAAGCCGTCATACCTAGTGCTGCCTGGCAGCAGCTTCATAGGTCCAGAGATTTGAAGGCCAGAGGGGAACATTAGAACATTGACTTTGACCCCCTGTATAGCACAGGTCAGAGAATTTCTCCCAGTTACCCCTATATTGACCCAATGACTTATGTTTGGCGAAAGGACCTTCCAGCAGGGCTTCCAGGTTGGATCTGGAAGAATCAGAATCTGGGTAATCAAATGCTTCCATTGGCCGGTTGTTCTAGTGGTTAATCACCCCCCACTGTCATAATGTTGGGCCTTATTTCCATAGGTGCCAACTGCATGGGTGCTCCAGAGCTGGAGAACTCAGTGAAAAAAATTAGCGGGTGCTTAACACCCACCAGCAATAGAGCT
Source organism: Chrysemys picta bellii (assembly GCF_011386835.1). Taxonomy (NCBI): domain Eukaryota; kingdom Metazoa; phylum Chordata; order Testudines; family Emydidae; genus Chrysemys; species Chrysemys picta. The sequence goes on from NW_027052846.1 coordinate 87,982, forward strand.
GCAGCCCCAGCCAGGGATAAGTAGCCCCACCCCCACCGATCAGCTGGTAGATGGCTGCATTAATCACCTATAAGCTGTTCAACTTTTGTAGCCCCCCTGGGCTTGCTGCAGCAAAGGCTGACCCAGGCCTGAGTCAGACTTCGGTGGAGGGTGGGGCTCCTCCTCCAGCAGCCTCAGGGAGCTGCTCCACTGCTCCAGCTAGGGTTAGAGGTGGGTAAGGGGGGAGCACCAGGCTCCCTCTGCTCTGCAAAAACCCAGTCTGATCAGCAGTGGTGAGACCCTGCTCCCCTGGGTCGCCCCGCCTGCTACCTAGATCTCCTGGGCAAGCTCCAGCTCCCAGCCAGTGCCAACTGCAGGCACCACTAGGTGAGTCCTGTTTCAGGCAGAGGGAGCCTGGCGGGGGTGGTGATGCTGCAGTGTTGGGGGGGATGGGGAGTTCCACCATGGGTGCAGTTTGGGGGTGGGGGGCATGCAGCCTCACTGCCACTGCCTTTCCCCAATTCTGTGCATGCCAAGCTGCTCTGCTCAGAGCTGGTAGCTCAAGTGGCAGATCATTCCCCTCCCACAGGTGCCCTCCAATCATGCCCCCTCACTAACACCACTTCCTCAGGAAACAAGGGAAATTAACTGCCTGAAAACGTGGTTAATGCAGGTCTTGTTTACACTATAGCGTCTTTGCCAGTATAGCTATGCCAGTCAGCCTTACCCCTGCTGAGTACCCTCTTCAACTCAAGAAGTGTGTTTCAGATTCCTGCTGGCACTGCCAGTCTGACGTGCCTTCTCTGGCTTGTCAGATTGGGTTTATATCTGTTATTGAGCCACAGCCACTCATTAGGCTCTTCCCAGGCTGGTGAACCTGGGGTTCATTAACTGATTTCCTTAGGGTTGCTCCTGATTTACACGGCTACAAGTGAGAAGAGAATCAGGCATAGGCACTGACTCCATTGGTGCTCCAGGGCTCAAGCACCCATGGAAAAAAATAGCAGGGGTGGTCAACACCCACCAGTCACAGCTGGGCTGCCATTCAGCTGTTTGGCAGCTGGCATGGGGCCTCGGAGGAGAGGGCAGAGCAGAGGCAGGAAGAGGCAGAGTGAGGGCGGGGCCTCGAGGGAGGAGGTGGAGTGGGGGGGCCTTGGGGTGCAGTGAGGATGGAGCACCCACCAGGAAAAATAAAAGTCAGCGTATATGCTTATTTCTCATTTGAATTAGTCTGGCTCTGACTTCCAGCCATTGGTTTTTGTTCTGGTGGTCTCTGCTGGGCTAAAGAGCCTTTTAGTACCCGGGAGTCTCTCCCTGGGATGGTATTTATGCTCTGTAATCAAGTCACTTCTGATCTTCTTTTTGTGATATTCAATAGATTCAGCTCTGTAAATCTCTCCCCATCAGACATTTTCTCCAGCCCCTTGGATCGTATTTGTGGCTCTTTCCTGCACCTTTCCAATTTCCAATGGCCTGTGTCAAACACCGACGCTGCAGCAGTCCCGGGAGGAGGAGCCATGGGCCGATCACCTGTGCCCCCTGCCGCAGCATCCGGGCTCCTGGCCCATCTCAGGCCCCGGGCAGCGCACCAGGAAGGAGGAGGAAGCCCCGCCTGCTAATGCAGCAGCCCCAGGCCCAGCCCCAGCCCCAGCCCGGCAGGTTCCAGTCCTGCGGGGACTGAACACCATGGCCAGGAAGGTGACCGGCATCATGGGCATCCTGCTGCTGTGCCTGCCGGTGGGGCCTGCGGGAGCCGCCAGGCTTCAAGGTGAGCGGGGGCCACCCAACGTGTGGAGAACACAGGGGCAGCCAGAGCCCCAGGGCCAGGCAGAGCCGGGAGCCAGGGGCAGCCAGAGCCCCAAGGCCACGCCAGGCGCCTGCAGCTCCAGAGATGCCCAGTGCAGAGGAGCTGTCCCGTCCCCCTGGCAGCAGCCAAGTGAACTCAAAGACTCAGTTCCCTGGCAGACAGCGAGCCCCCGCGTAACGCTGAGCTCAGGGCTCGTGGGGCGGTCCCTGCAAGCTCCCTTCCTTGCAAATTTTTTTTATTTTCTCATTAAAAAAATACATGGCTAGAAAACCGTAGCGGGTTTAGATACAGTTCCCCGCTCTAGGAGCAGCTCTAAGGGCTTGATTTTTCCAGAGTTGAGTGCCCACTGTCGTATTGAAGTCAGTGGGAACTGTGGACTTTGCCAGCACTTGGGCAGAGCCAGCCCTGTCTGAAAGAAAAATGGGCTGGTTTTCTTCTTGCAGAAAATTTTGATATTTTTTCCTGCAAAAATTCAAAACCTGATAATTTTCAGCTGAAACCCCTCCCAAAATTTGATCCACGCCCCAAATCATCTGTTTTTGGGCCAAAATCTTTTGAGTTTGCAGTATTTGAGTTTTTCCACAGAAAGCAGATCCTTTTTGTGAAAAATGTTTATTAGTTGAAAACCTGTTTCCATCAAAAAACAGTTTTTTTGGATAACTTTTGACCCTCCCCCCGACTGATTTCACTGATATGTTGCCTTTTTTTAAGATTTGTTAGTTCCATACAGCTGTTAAGAGAGGCAAGGGAGCACATTGCCAGCCATGTATTTTAGAACTAGTAATTTCCTAGTAATTATTACCCCCTTGACAACATTGTGCTTTTGTTTACCAATCCAACCTCCCATCAAACATGTGCAAACACATAATGGGCCAGATTCTCAGCGGGTGTAAATCATGCTAATGCCATGGAAATGAAGAGATGTTGATTTACGCCTGGATCATATTCACTGTACTTTATGTAGTTTTGAATGGCTTATGTCTCCTGCAGTTGATTCCTCACTGGGCCTTTGTTCTTTAACAAACTGCATTAATAATGATCAATATTTTATTTTGTAGCTAGGGCTTTGGGGAACTTTTCCCGAGGTTTCCCCACTGTTAGTGGCTTTCGAATTTCTGAGTACTGCTGTGGTTTTGGTGTTGCTGGGGGAATATGAATTTGCTTTTCAGACCTGCACCTACTTTCCTTGTGCACCTCCCAAAGCCAAAGGGAATTAGAGTGCCCAGGGAATGCAGGATCTGGTCTAGAGATAGCTCCAGCCCAGCCTCACAGGAACAATGGAAACTGGCTTAGGCAGGCAGCAACAAAATAATCTGTTATTAGACCCTCAAGGGAGTCACCCTGTTCCTTTAGGCAGGTTGGGACTGCGATGAGGTAATGCTCACCTGACTCTGAAGGGGACGGGGAGCAAAGTCAGAAGGAAAGAAAGGCCATGCTCTCTCTCTTCCACCTACATCTACAGACACCACTACCATCAAGCAACTGAAATGTTGATCAAAGGGGAGAGCCTGACTGAAAAGTAATCAGCCAGCCTGTGGTGAGAAGCATTTTTAAGGACATTGAAAGTGTTAAGATCAGCGTTTTGCTTTTATTTCATTTGACCAAATCTGACTTGTTATGCTTTGACTTATAATCACTTATAGTTAATAAATCTGTTTGTTTATTCTACGTGAAGCAGTGTGTTTGGTTTGAAGTGTGTCGGAGGCTCCCCTTGTGATAGCAAGCCTGGTGCATATCAATTTCTTTGTTAAATTGACGAACTTATATAACCTTGCAGCATCCAGTGGGCATAACTGGACACTGCAAGATGGAGGTTTCTAGGGTTGCGCCTGGGACCGGAGATATTGGCTGGTGTCATTCGCTTGCGAGTAGCTGGGAGCAGCTTACATGCGAGAGGCTGTGGGTGAAAAGCCCAGGAGTGGGGTTTTCACAGCAGAGCAGGGTAAGGCTGTGAAGGACATAAATCCACACCGTGTAGAGGTCAAAGCATAGGGGTTTATTACACACAGCGCTGGCGGAGTGTCACCTGGCTTATTAGGCTCAGAGACACTGTCAATTAATTGATTACAATGAAATATATAGATTTTCCATGGGCGGGGGAAAGTGACGGGGTAGGCAGTTCCACACCCCGGGATAGGTTTTGCAGCAAGACAAGATAGCACAATAGCCAATGGTTAAAAGGTTACACAATGTCTCCGCCCATGGTCTCAAGTTAGCAAATTAACATTTGATTAATACTTTGATAAAATGTTATTAGTATAAAATATATATGTTGAATTCTGATTTGGGGTCCATAGGAATGGAGTAACTCCTTTGATTGTCCGACAGGTACATGTCTAGGGGATAAAGCAAAGAAACAGTGAAAGCATATGAAAATAGAGATTGTCTCCTTTATGTCTTAAGGCAGGGCATTGGTCCCTTGGAAGGGAGGTGGAAGGGTGCCATATCATTATAGTGACATGTGCCAATATTTCATAAACTCAAGGTTGGATCTGTGGGAAGACTGTTTTCCCTTCAGGAGAAACACAATAGGAACAGGGATCCTTTGTTCAATTTGAAACATTGGATGAAACATAATTATTCAGTTATTGCTTCAACATCTGGCATTTCTACTGACCAAGCAGATCTTAGTAAAGGCAATGTTATTTTGTTTACCCCAGCTTTCTCTTAGCTGATCACTATTAGCTAGGCCTCTGGTCTCCAGACCAAACTCTGGACTTCGGGTCTGAAAAAGAGCTGGCACAATCCATATATACCAGGTTGTTATATAACATGCACATGGATTTTAACCCTTCAGTCCCTCCTCTTGACCCTAGGGTTCCCTAACCCGCCAGGTCAAATATACCAATTTTAATGTACTCAGCCTACTGCGGAGTCGCCGATAAAGCACCAGTACCATCAGGAATGTTAGGATAGACAATCCACACATAACTTGACAAAATAACACCCAGATCCATCCCCAGGGGACCTTGTCACCTGAGATGGCATCGCCCATAATCATTGCTTTAACCTCCACTGCCTGGTTCCTTGCCTTTGAGTACTTCACATCGGCCTGGTCCACGGTTTCTCCTATCTGAGTGTACCTCAGACGGCCTTCCCCAATATGCCTCTGGGCCTCGGCCACCAACTCCTCGATCTTCGCCTGCAGGGCCTGTAGACCCTCCTCTAGATACTTACTGCCGTAGTGCCATTCCGGATCCCATGTTAGGTTACCCATCATTGGCGGAGTACGGTGGAGCCGCGTCCCGTCAACAGTCAGGGTTGACCTTCGGGGGACCGTCATGCACACGGATGGATGTATCGAGGGGCAGGGCTTTCCATTTAGCTCGATGGAGTGGTTCTGGGCAGTCACACACCAGTAGGTACCGTTCATCTGGACCAGCTCCGTGTGCGCCAGTTTCTCAGTAATGGCCACTTCGAACCTAGACAGATTCGTTAGAACATTATATGGACATGTACACAGAATTTCCTTATCAGAATGGGTGCAACATTCACTAGGATACAATGCTCTTCCTGCGACCTCAGCGTATGCAACGCCTTCTATTTTAATAACATGACCCCTTCTCCATACTGGCAGGGAGGTCACCATCCTAGCTTGTTGCAAATGAGGGATGCCTAACGGTACCAGAAGGCTAAAGAGTATACTGTTACCTGTCCAAACTGGTCTTTGGACTCTCATTGATTCTCTGTTTCCCCATGCCCACGGAGGGGTACTGGGGAGATAGGGTCCCACCACTTCCATAAGGGCTGGATGGACCCGGCCATCAAGGAGATCGGTTACAATTCCTTGTGTGGTGATAGCCAAAGTTTGTCCTGCTCTCCAACAACTTTCCTCCAGTGCCTTTATTTTAGTCCCATTTATTAGCAGGCTGGTGACTTCTTGACCCAGGTATTTTGTTATATCTAATGAGGTGGATACAGAGTTTGACAGATCCTTTAAGCTATCTAGGATCAATCGACTGGCCTTAGTAGTATCCAGTCCTCCCCGGGCATTAGAAATTACAGCGTCAGCCAACCTTGATTCCAGCCGGTCCCTCCTCTCAGCTTGGCGTGCTATGGTATAGGAGTTGCCAACAGAATTACCTGCACCAAACCATCCTGCAAGGGTATCTAGTAATCCCCTCTTCTGTCTAGTTAAGCGCTCACCAATTTGGTTTGTTAGGCTAGTAATGTTTCTACTCATTCGAGGCCTGACCTTTGCACATTGTCTGTTCACTTCCTCTAAAGGAATACGCACCTCGACCCTGTAAGTGTGGAATACCACCGAGGTGAGGACCGGTAGAGCTGGTCCTATCATTATCAGTCCTGGTTTTGGAACAGGGATTTGTTCAGGGCATGACACACAATCGGGTGGTTCCACTCTGTCTCTGATAACCCGGTTAATTGTTACCAGTCGTGGACATTCTAATTTGGGCCATCGTTTAACAAATGTATGCCATGCCTTTGGGGTTACCTCCGTTCGGGCTTTAAGTGGTAAGCCCCATCCTGATTCAACAGGCCCAACCTCCACTGGTACCATGTCAGTATAATTGGCACATAATCGTTCATGAGTGTTTGGTTTCTTTCCCACAAAATCCCACACAAATTCCAGTATCGAGGTCTGTGTGTTTCCTCCCAAACCATCGTGGCAATATGCCATGTAATTGTGTTCAAATGAGGGATAGCCCAAGACTTTGTAGTCCCCTTCACTAGTAGTACGCAGCTGTCCCCCTTTAAAGGTAACTCGGACACTGGTTGCATTAAGTATAGACACTGTCCCTCTAAGAGGGCCACAACATCGTCTAAGAGCGTCACCCTGTTCAAAGGGGTAGCTCATACACTTCCATGATTCCTTCCAAATGCCTCCATGAAACTCCATAATCTCTGGTACTTGACACCAGCGGATAACAGGGCAGTCAGCTGTTATCAAAATTGTAATGTTACTAGCCTCCCTGTTGTTATGAGCATCAGTGTATGATTTTATTTGGACCTTCTTGCGTTCTACTGTGTGCTCATGTCCTAACCACAGTGCCACCTTTACTTCTGGCCAAACTTGTTTATTGGCCACTGCACGTGTCTTGCAAAAGCTAAGTGTTTCCTTAGTGCGGCAATTAAAGCGAAGCAAACCCGGAGGAGGGGGGTTAGTGACCCATTCCCAGTCCTCCTTTTCACATGGCATACTACTTGCGTCCTTCCTCATGCACCACATGGACAGCAGGAGCCACAGCAGAAGCCTCCCCATGGTCGTTCTGGTTGTCCTGGTCACCCTTCAGTCCTTCCTATTCTACCTCTTGTTGTTCACCTGTGGAGACACTTGTGGAAATATTGTTAGTATTGACAGATACTGATTTAAACAATTTTAACTGATTTTGGTGACGCCAAAATGTTCCCAATTTTCCCCCAATCTTTGCACATGTATTAGTAGTCAGAAGGACCCTCATAGGGCCTTGCCATCTTGGCTTTAAAATTCCTTTAACCTCTGGGTAAATGCGACACATTACCAAATCCCCAACTTTAAATGCAGGTTTGTCCAGACTGCTATTATCATCTAGCTGGGTTTGATTTTCCTTCACCTGATTGTATAAATCCTTCAACTCTCTGTCCAATGCCTTGATGTAGTTTTGCAGCCTGTCTGCAAAAAGCCCTGACTCCCCCGTAGGGAGGATCACAGTGCTAGGCATTCTCATTGCTCTTCCTGTCATTAGCTCAAAGGGTGTCAATTGAGTCAGCCTATTTGGGCTGCCCCTGATTCGATACAATACAGCAGGAAGCATATGAGCCCACCCTTCTCCTGTATCCAGTACTGCTTTTGTTAAGGCTGTTTTCATTGTTCTATTCATTCTTTCCACCATTCCCGAGCTTTCAGGGTGGTATGGTATATGGAATCTTTGCTTTATTCCCAGTGCCTTGCATGCCTCCTTCATTACTCGCCCTGTAAAGTGAGTTCCTTGGTCAGAGTCTATTGACAGTGGTAAACCCCATCTGGGTATTATTTCTTCTGCTAGGATTCGAGCTACTGTTGTAGCAGTACAATTCTTGGTTGGGAATGCCTCTACCCATCGGGTAAAAGTGTCAATAATTACCAAAATGTAAGTGTACCCTCTGCTTTGTGGCAAGGGTCCAGTAAAATCAATTTGCAAATTTTGCCATGGTCCCTCTGGTCGTGGTTGGTGATTTAGAGGCACCTTTTTCCTTCTACCCACATTCACTTGTGCACATGTTACACATCTTTTGAGAAATTGCAAAGCATCTTTTTTCATGGCTGGCCACCACCAGTATTCCAAGGCGGCCCTCATTTGTCTCCACCCCAGATGAGCTGGAGAATGAATGGCATGGAGCAGTAGAGCCCGTATGCACTCCGGGGCTACCAGCTCCTTCCCCCCTGGCCCATACCAGAGGTGATTTTTATATACACAGCCTTGTTTTTCCAATTTACTTTTTTCTTCTGGGCTTATGGTTGCATATAGTTTTCTTAAATTCACTTCCTCTTCTGGCACTCTAGCTGCACAAATCTTAATAGGACTTGCTTGTGCAATTTCTTTGGCACGTTTATCTGCCCAATAATTTCCTTTTTGTTCCTCACTTGAGATCTTACTGTGGGCTTTTATCTTTACTACTGCTAGTTCTGATGGTAGTTTGGCAGCTTTTGTTAGTCTTTGAACTGCTTCCATATTATTAATCGGCTTGACAGTTGTTGTTATAAAACCTCTGCGTGACCACACGTCCATGTAGTCATGCACGACTCCAAATGCATATCTGCTGTCTGTATATACAGTGAGCTTCTTGCCTTCCCCCACTCTCAAAGCTTCTGTGAGGGCTGTTAGCTCCGCTTCTTGTGCTGACTTTGATCCTTCCATCTGACCTGACGCTATCACCGTCCCATTACTGAGTACCACTGCCCATCCGGTGTGTGGCACTCCATTTTCATACTTTCTTGATCCATCTACATACAAAACTATATCTGGATTCTCTAATGGCTCTTCTTTAATTCTTCCTAACACTTCCTCTTCTCTATCTATAAGACATTCGTGTACCTCTCCCTCTATGTTCAGACATTCGGCTACATTCATTCCCTTGTCTCTTACTATGGAGAAGTTAGGGTTTTGCAAGCACAATGTTGATTCCCACTGACTCCTGCGGGCATCTGTTACAGATCTTAGTCGCCCGGTGTTGAGGAGATCGATAAGTGTATGGGGTGTATGAAGCACTAATTTCCCCATGAAAGTGTATGATTCACAAGCTTTCACAGCCCACGTAGCACAATCTAGAGCTGCTACGCACTCCGGTAATCCCTGGGATACAGGGGGTCTTATGGTAGATAGGTATGCTACCAGACGCTGTCTATCTCCGTGAAGCTGAGTTAGTACTGCAGAATACTGGGTCCCGCTATGGCTACAGTAAAGGTGGAACGGCTTTCTCATATCGGGTAAGCCCAGGCTGGGGGCGGAGGCTAAAGCCTGTTTTATTTTTATAAATGCCTCCTCTTGCTCTGTGCCCCATATTACTAACTCATTTGCAGGCTTTCCCCCCCTAGTGAGGTTTTGAATTGGTTCCACCATCTCTGAGTACTCCGGTATATAGGTTCTACAGAAATTAAGGAGTCCCAGGACTTTTCGGACTTCCTTAACTGTCCGTGGTTTCTTTAACCCTCGAATTGCTTGCTTTCTGTCTATTGTGAGTGCCTTTTCTCCCTGTGATATGTTATGCCCTAGATATAAAACTTGCTGCTGTTGCAATTGGGCTTTCTTTGGGCTTAATTTAAATCCTGCCTCGCGAAGATACATGAACAGTCTGTTTAGGGTTTTTAAATGGTCCTTTTCATTTGAACTGGCAATTAGCAAATCATCCACATACTGCAGTATCACAGTATCCCCTTCCAAAGGCACTTGTGCTATTACTTCTGCCATTGTCCTGTGGAATATGGAGGGAGAATTATGGAACCCCTGAGGTACTCGGGTCCAAGTGTACTGCTGGTCTCCTACTGTAAATGCAAATTTCTCCTGACTTTCCTTTGCAAGGGGAATACTCCAAAATCCATTAGCTACGTCCAGGACTGAGAATATTAAATGTCCTGGTGTTAGCAAATTAAGAATCGTGGCAGGGCTTGCCACAATAGGATGTGCCTTTGGAGTCACCCGGTTAAGGTGGGTGTAGTCTATAGTTAACCTCCAGGTCCCGTCTGGCTTCCTGACGGGCCAAGTTGGGGAATTAGTTGTGGAGGTGGTTTTTCTAATCACCCCTCTGGATTCCAAATTAGTGACTATACCTTTAACTGCCTCTAAGGCTTCCGGTTTAATTGGGTACTGCCTGTGGGCTTTGTGAGTTGGTCCTTCTACAGATATAGGCTTCATGTTTACTAGCCCACAATCTTGTTTATCTGTTGCCCACACTTCAGGGTGAAGGGAACACAGGGTTTCTACTGGGCTCTCCCCCACTCTGGTATTATTACTTTATTACTGGCAATTATGGCTATATTTTGAGATGATCTTTCCTGTTTGGACCCTTTGGCCCATTCAATGCAGCTAGCTCTGGGGTTGATTACTCCCCCGAGCTCCTTTTACAACTACTGCATGTTTTGATTTTATTTTTATTTTTACAGTCACGTGCCAGATGTCCAGGCTTATTGCATGTGAAGCAGATAGTGGTTCTGACTGCATGAACCGCTACAATTTCTTCGGAGGGTGTGGTTGCTGCTACCTTCCTCTTTTTTCTGTTTTTCTACTTCTGTGGCCCATTTCATTACTGCTGAGTATGTCTCCCCCACTGAGATGTCTAATGCCAGGACTGCTTGGTGATCTGCAGACAGCCCTTCCTTTAGGATTTGAAGGAATACATCATGGTCTTGGGATGTTATATTCTCCAGACCTGAATAAGCTCGGAATGCATTCCATTTCTTTTCAGCATAGGACATGGCAGACTCCCCCTTCTGCTGAACCACAGACTGCAGAACCCCCCAGTTAGTGGTCTGGGCTCCTAGAACAACAGATAGTGCATTCCTAAATTCTGTTACAGTGCCTGCGTCTGGGTTTGGGATTCCTGCTGGTTCTTCAGCCTGATCCCCTCCTGCTGGGTTGGGGTTACGATCTTCAGCCCAGCGCCCTGTCTTCCATTTATTATCTAGATTCTCCCACACATCCCTGGGGCACTTGCACTTGACCAGGATGTGAACATCCTTCCTATGGAGGCCATGTATTTCTGTGAGGCCATCCAGCTTGTCCCAGAACTCAGTATTCTTGTTATCACGCTTGAGTTCAGGTAAATCAGACAGTAATGCCTGTTTTTCCTGGGGGGTGAAGGGACGGTAAATTTCAGTTGTTTCTGTTCTAAGTCCCCTTACTGGCTCACCCTCCGCGTTAACGTTTCTGAACCTCCTTAACTGTGTTTTGATTGGAGCCATATGCTGTACTTGCTCCCCTGGGGCAATTAATGCTTGTGGTGCTCCTTTATTATCTCTGTGGGTGCTTAAATTTGGCCTGTCATTTGAAGAAATGTATGGAGGGGGTTCTGATTCCTCCCCTCTGCTTTGTGCTGCTGAGTTTTCCCACAGATAGTTAATCGGCGGAGCGGTGGGCTGGCATATGCCAGGAGTTTGCTCTCCCCCTCCCAATCTGGAGGTGTGTCCCAGACATGATGATTCTTTTTCTCCGGGATCTTTTCCAATTTCCAGACAGTTACATATTTTAGAACATAGGCTCTTATCTCTCAGAGCCTGGTTTTGAGATCTTAACATTGCAATTTCTTTCTCCTTTATGTTAAGAATATCCAATAAAACTATTACTGCTTTGTCTGTTTTGTCACTTCTCTGATGGTTCCACCAAGTAACTAGATCTGCCTCTGGTCCGGCTGCAGAGTAGTTTGCTTTTTTAGCTGCTGCCTGCCGAGTTTTAACATGTTTATATTCCAAGTACTCTCGAGGACTAATTATTGCCTCTCCTTTTGACGCCATGGGTTTTTCGTCACCCCGGCTGCTGACCTTGAAGGGAACTTGCGTCTTCCCCCCCTAAATGCTTGTCAGCCTTTATGAGGAGTTACTTTTCCCCCTTTTTATGCTATGGTTCCAACTCCCCACAGCCTTGAATTTCATGAGGACGTCTCCCCACCCTTAATACCAAGCGTGTCTTCAATTACACACACATGCCGGACTTATTGGTTGGAGACTTTGTGCTATTCGAAAGCATGTACGTCATATGCCTTGGGGGGGGGCACTCCCCTAGGACTTGCAATGTTACGTGCAATGAGGAAATGGACCACCAGTTTGCACTGCCTACCGCTTGCGTACCCAGCCAATCCTGGGCTTAACTCACGGCCAATCGCTTGCTGGCGGGTTATTCAAGTCCTCCGTAACACACCCCTTAGTTGTTTAAACAGTACATGACCCTCTTGCACAAGTCTTCCCTCCCAAGTGGTACCCTTATTTAACCCCACTGCTTTGACCACATGTGTCTAAGGTCCTTCACACAAATTAAAAAGGAAACAAGATGTGTCTGAAAGGGGATGAGAGACTTCTATCCCTGGCCTAATGAGGTGGTAAAGTAAACATACTCACCTCTTTTGGATTTCAGTCTCAGATCCTCAGCCAGTTCACAAACTTGTATCCCGGACGAGCCCCCAAACTGAAGGACATAAATCCACACCGTGTAGAGGTCAAAGCATAGGGGTTTATTACACACAGCGCTGGCGGAGTGTCACCTGGCTTATTAGGCTCAGAGACACTGTCAATTAATTGATTACAATGAAATATATAGATTTTCCATGGGCGGGGGAAAGTGACGGGGTAGGCAGTTCCACACCCCGGGATAGGTTTTGCAGCAAGACAAGATAGCACAATAGCCAATGGTTAAAAGGTTACACAATGTCTCCGCCCATGGTCTCAAGTTAGCAAATTAACATTTGATTAATACTTTGATAAAATGTTATTAGTATAAAATATATATGTTGAATTCTGATTTGGGGTCCATAGGAATGGAGTAACTCCTTTGATTGTCCGACAGGTACATGTCTAGGGGATAAAGCAAAGAAACAGTGAAAGCATATGAAAATAGAGATTGTCTCCTTTATGTCTTAAGGCAGGGCATTGGTCCCTTGGAAGGGAGGTGGAAGGGTGCCATATCATTATAGTGACATGTGCCAATATTTCATAAACTCAAGGTTGGATCTGTGGGAAGACTGTTTTCCCTTCAGGAGAAACACAATAGGAACAGGGATCCTTTGTTCAATTTGAAACATTGGATGAAACATAATTATTCAGTTATTGCTTCAACATCTGGCATTTCTACTGACCAAGCAGATCTTAGTAAAGGCAATGTTATTTTGTTTACCCCAGCTTTCTCTTAGCTGATCACTATTAGCTAGGCCTCTGGTCTCCAGACCAAACTCTGGACTTCGGGTCTGAAAAAGAGCTGGCACAATCCATATATACCAGGTTGTTATATAACATGCACATGGATTTTAACCCTTCAGGCTGGCTCCCAGAGTCAAGGATTGGAGTGGCCTAGTATATCACTGGTCCAGATAACACCAGAAGGGAACGTCACAGTGACACGAACATTCCAGTCATACACATCATCCCACTGGGTTTCCCCATTTCCCCTCCCCAGGGAGAATTTCCAACTTCTCTTCCTTATTGCCCAGATTCCAGTGCCAAGAGCAGTGTTGCTTCCCTTCATGAGTGATATCTTGCAGGGCACATGCTCCGCAGCACAGCATTCCCCTGAGTCCACACTTGTGTTACTGCAGAATGGGTTATCTGTAAGCCAGGGAGAGACTCCATCTCATGTCTCCCTTTCTTCCCTCCATTGGAAAGTACCGGGAAAGAAAGAGAACCATGCTGCCCAGGAACCCTCACACCTTCCCTATCGGCTCTGCAGCATCAGAACAGCAGAGCCTGGATTGGAGCAAGGGAAAGGCCTGTTTTCCACAGAATCTTTCCCTCAGGCCCAGAGCATTTAGAGCAGAAATCCCTGTGGGAGTTAATGTTGCTCTAAAAAGAGCTGCCAAGGAGTGTGCAGCTTCTTGACAACACCACACAAAGTGATCTGTTTGTAGAGATGCATAAAGCCCTGCACTGATTTCTCTGAGCGGATTCCCCCAAGCAGTTGCGGGGGGCAGGACCTTATTCCTTACCTCTGGTGACAGGGCTGTGTGAGAGCTTGTAGAGCCAGAGGCAGCTTTCTAGAGGGTTAATTCAGAAATTCCCTATGGAACCTAGGGGCTGTGGCCTACGGCAGGAAGGAGCCAGGGGGTTGTTGGAGTGACTCTAGGAGGAATGCTATGGGATGGTTCTCTGATCACCTCTTCACTCTGCTTCTTCCCACACCCACTTTTGGGGTAAGTCCCTCACCCTCCTCCTTAGTGCGTGTGGGCTGGAAACCAGATATGGCAGTAGAGAGGTTACCCACTCAGCCAATGCACAGGGGGATCCATTGCAGCTCACGTCCTCCTGCTTGTCACAGCCCAGAGGAATGCATGACACTGAGCCTGGACTCTGTGACTGCATTAGTCAGCAACAGGTGAGTGTGGCAGAGGACACACAACATGTCTACAAATAGCTTTTTCTGGACTGCTGAGCTGGGGGGCGGGGGGGAGAGGGGAGAGGCCAGATTCCATCTGGCTCCTTAGGACTCTGAGGAAACTCTGGGATCTGGAGAGAGGTCTCTGGAGTCTCGGGATGTGCAGGTTTGGAGACATGTGGCTCCTACCTAGTCTAATATAACCTGCGGTGCTCCCCCACAAGAGCCATGTTAACAGGCAACACTGCAAGTGACCCCCATGCCTCTCTATTTCCTTGGCCACATGTATCGTGTTCTTTTTCTGGTGGCTAGTCCAGAAAAAGAGGACAAGAGCTCACTACTGCTACCACCTCAGGGATTTGTTGGGTTGAGATCGGCTGGTAGAAGCACGCAATAGCGACAGGATCTGGGAATTCAAGCCCCTAGAGTTACCTCTTCCCTTTATAGTCCTGCCCTTTCATCACACACGGCTATTTCAAAGTTTAGTGTGATAGTAGAGACCCGTTTTCAACCCTTCACCACACAAGACAAAGCCCGCATCATTAACTCTTTATTTCTACTCTCCTGGCTTTTCCTCCCTACTGCTGCCAGCTACCTTCGAGTTCTCCCTCTTCTCTCCCCGGCTCTGCTCACTTGATTGCAGCAGCTCAGCGGATGGTCCAGCTTTGCTCTTTCATTTCCATTCTTCTTCACTTCTTTGGGTGGCTGCATTTGCCATTGAGCAACCTGTGGAAATACCTGAGTCTTCTGTCTAGGCACGCAGGCCCAGCAGCTAAAGCCAAAGCCCCACTGAGAGCAGTGGGAAATTAGCTTGGAGTGTCAGGAGTGGAGGCTTGGCCCATGGACACCCCAGGCACTGCAGCTGCTGCCATCTACACAGTGAATCCTTCAACCCATCGCCAAACAGCTCTTCCACATTCTGCAAACTGGCCTCACTGGCTGACTAGTTAGGAGAACAGAAACCCTTTGTTAGAGCAGGAGAGTCTCTTCAATGCAGCGCTCTTTCCATGGCTCCCAGAGGGTCACAGTGAAACACCTGCAAGTCTCTAGGAGTCTCTCAAGGAGTTCCCTGCTCAGTCACTTGGCATCCACTAGCAATGGTCTCTGACAGCAGCATTGCAAAGGGGAGCTCAGCAGATGGTCCCTTCTATGGCTTCCTGAGTGGGAGGGGGGTTGGTCTTGTCATTTAAGGCCTAGCTGTCCGAGTCAGGGCTCCTGGGTTCTCTGGCTTTGGAAGTGGGTGGTATCTAGTGGTTGGAGCTGGACTGGTATCAGTACCATGCTTCGTTCCTGCCTCTGGCATGACCTTGTGTGTGACCTTGCAGCCAATTGCTTTCCATCCCAGTGCGCCAGCTTAGAGAGACAATACGGACCCCCCTCAGAGGGGCTGGCAGGGGTCACTACCGTAATGACTCAAACTGGGGTGAGTTGTGCTCTTAGCAGTGAAGCACCCAGATTCAGTCCCCATGGATGCCCAAGGTGTCTATATGTGGCCATGGTTGACTCACCTAGCATTACAGGCTGTTTAGCCCGGTCCTGGCCATGCGTGGTGCATCTGCTCCTGGCCCTCTCTGGCACACAGCACCATCACACACAAGAACATGGCCCACCAAGGACAATCTATCAGCTCCAGGGCCGGCTCTGGCTTTTTTGCAACCCCAAGCAAAAAACAAAAAAACCTGCGGGGGGGTGTGGGCGGAGTAGCGAAGCAAAAAAAAAAAAAAAAAACCGCACCTGCGGACCGGCCAAGCGCGCACGCCCCCACACACACCCCTGCAGGGTGGCCAGAGCGGCAAAGCACACACACACACACAAAAACCACCTGTGGGGTGGCCGGAGCAGCAAAGCAGAAAAAAAAAACCCCAAAACGGCAGGGCAGCCGGAGCCAGGGTGCAGGAGGATTCCCTGTGCTGCAGACGTGCAGCAGAGTGCACGCTTGGTCTAGCGGGGAGGGGAAGGAGAGGGAGTGGGGGGGAGAGACAGAAGTGGGGTGGCCAGGGCTTTAGCGGGGCACTCACCACGCGGCCCTTCCTGCCGCGCCACCTGCCGGGAGGGCTCTGCGCCACTCCAGTCGGCTGGGAGGGAAGGACGCGGGCTGCCCTGCCGAGTTTGCTGCAGGGCACTCCCCTCCTCCACGCCGCCGCCCCCTACAGGGCGGCTGGAGCGGCAAACCAAAACGAAAAAGAAAAAAAAAAAAGGCGGACGGAATGCCGCCCCTTAGAATCTGCTGCCCCAAGCACGAGCTTGCTCGGCTGGTGCCTGGAGCTGGCCCTGATCAGCTCCCATCTGGTGTTCAGCTCCAAGATGGATGGGGAGCCCTAGTCAGACCACAGAAAGACTGGATGGTGTGCTTTGGTGAAAACTGCTGGAGCTTCAGGCTCTGCTCCCACCTCTAACAGTAAGGGCTTCAAAATTGGTCCCTGATCCCAGGTAAACACAGTAGCTGAGCTGAGGCCAGGGTGGGTGGAATTACTGCTGGGACTGATCCTAAGAGAAGAGCACATTTCTCCTCTGCTCTAGGGAGATTCCCATAGGAAAAGCCGCTGGGCTGGGGGTGGGGGAAATACAAGCACTACCCCTCTCACCCTTGAATAGCCGGCAACTAGGACTTTGGGAGGCAAGGTACTGGTGTATCTTGCTGGAGAGCAGAAAAGGGCATTGGAGAAATTGTACAAAAGTCAATGTCACAGCTGGGTCAAGGGCAGCCAGACCTACTGGTCAGAGCCAGAGTCCACACTCACATGACAGGAGTCGAGAGTCAGCTCGGTCAGGATACTGGAAGATCAGAAGCAAAAGAAACTTGTGATCACAATGTGGTGTTTAGATGCTGCTTGTAATTATTAGAACTGGGAGCACTGGCTGTTGGGGGGTCTGAAAGGACAGGAAACAGGAAGGAGGGGCGGAGTTGAGGAGGCTGGGAGAGTTACAGAGGGTGCAGCTTCAGCTTGGAGAAGAGACTTGCACTGTAAATAAAGTTCTGTTGAAGTTGTTAATACTTTGCCTGGTGGATACAACATTTTGGCGATGAGGATGGATCTTCTGCCTCTGAACCCACCTGCACCCTTTCTGCAAAGCCCAGGTGAGCCTCCAATTGCTTTTACTGCCTGGATCCGTATGTTTGAGACTTATCTGCTTACAATCAGTGCTACAGAGATTTCTGAAGTAAGAAAGCGTGCTCTGCTAATCCACTGCCTTGGAGCAGAAGGGCAGTGTATATTTTACACTTTTCCCCTTGCAGATGATAAATATGAGACTGCACTCACTGCATTAAAGAACTTTTTTGTGCCAAAAGTGAATGTAGTAGCTAATCGCTATAGATTTCGCCCGCGTGAGCAGAAACCAGGGGAGACTATAATGCAGTATATGGCTTCCCTGAGGAGTCTGATTGTAACTTGTGACTTTGGGAATATGGCAGATGAGATGATTAGAGACCAGCTCATTGAGAAAACAACAGTGCTTCATGTAAGAGAACGCTTACTTCTAGAACCACAACTTACACTAGAAAAAGCAATAACCATTGCTACTCAGATTGAGTCAGCTACAGCTGAAGCCAAAATAATGAGTCAGGGTACAAGAGGCCCAGTCCAGGCTGTGACTCCTTTGCAGAAAAGTTCACTATCACTGCAGACAAACAATTGCAAAAGGAAAACTAATGAAAAGCCACTGAATCAGCGAATGCAAAATACAGTAAAAGCATGCTTTCGCTGTGGATCCCCATAACATCTTGCAAGCTACACAGGATGTCCAGCAAAAGTAGCTCGGTGCAATCATTGCAAAAAGATTGGGCATTTTGCTAAAGTATGTTGCAGTAGCCAGTTCAATCAACAGGTGCATGCAGTTACACTACCAGATGTTACTGTGCTGAGTGTAGACAAAATCACTACTGCACATATTCCAGAACAGATCAAGTGCACTGTAAATGTTTCTGCCATACCTTCAGGCAAATCACACTCTATTCAGCTAATGTTGGACACTGGCTCAGCAGTATCTATACTACCTGATTCCATCTATTTGCATTACTTTAAAGATGTGCCTCTTACTGAACCCAAACTTCACTTGGTATGCTATTTGAAAAACCATATTCCAGTACATGGCTGCCTGCCAGCAATAGTTACTTTTGGTGATCGCTGTGTAACTGTGGAGTTCTACATTGTCCACAAAGGCACTGCTATCCTTGGCAGAGATTTATTAGCTGCTTTAAATCTCAGGGTAGTTAATGGACGAATTGATCTTCCTCAGCAAAGCACTCTTGCGGTACACACACCAGTTTCAGCTGGGACCCAACTCCAGGTTGAGGAGAAACTCAGCTGTGCTTATGGGTTTCTGCATAAAGTTAAAATGCGGAATAATGTGTTGCCTGTACGACAGAAATTACAGCGCTTACCATTTTCAGTCAGGGAAGCTGTTTCAGAGGAACGTAGAAAACTTGTTCAAAAGGACATTATTGAAGAGATTAACTCCTCGGAATGGGTTTCACCTATAGTAATGATGCAGAAGAAGGGTGGAGACATTCGCCTTTGTGTGGACTTAAGGGAGCCAAATAAAGCTATTGTGATTGACAGTCATCCTCTTCCTCACATAGAGGAAGTATTTGCAGAACTCCGCGGAGCAAAGATGTTTTCTACTCTTGATTTGCAGAGTAGAACATACCACCAGGTTATGTTGCATGAAGGTAGCAGAGACCTCACAGCAATTATTACACATGAGGGACTATTTCGTTTTAAACGTGTTCCATACGGTCTCGCATGAGCCCCAAGTGCCTTTCAAAAAATGATGTCATTGATTCTGAAGAATCAACATGGAGTTCAGTGCTATTTGGATGATATTATTGTGTTTGGAAATACTACTGAGGAGCATGACAATAAACTGCAGTCTGTACTAAACTGCATCAGCAAAGCAGGCCTCAAGCTCAATAGGTCCAAATGCAAATTTAGACAAACTGAACTCTCCTTTCTGGGGCATACAATTTCACAGGCTGGACCTGATGCCCCAAACAGGGGTGATGTGAGAAAGACAATTGAACAAAACCAAGCAAAGTCTAAGGCTTTCACAGACAAACGGCGGGGTGCTAAGGAACCAAAGTTTGAGTGTGGTTCCTTCGTTAGAATACGAAAACCTGGAATCTTACGCAAAGGGAACCATAAATTCACAGCTCCTCTTAAAATCATAAAGAAGAAGGGACCTTACACCTATCGACTTTCTGATGGGCAGGTATGGAATGCTTCTTATCTTGCACCTGCCCATGCACCAAGAGGAGATTATGCCAATACCCAGTCTGCATTGGATGACTTCACTGTAGAACCAACACAACAAGACATTGCACTGGAACCGGGGCTTGAGAGACGGCCTGTCAGACCCAGACGACCACCTGCCTGGACTAAAGATTATGTTATGTAGTATCTACAGTGTTTTCAGTGTAATATTCCTGCCAACAGTATAGTGTCTTGTTTCATATTTGTTCCTCTGGTTAGAACAACAATGTTTATTTTAATTTGGAAAGTTTCTTAAGAGAGGAGGGAATGTGGTGTTTAGATGCTGCTTGTAATTATTAGAACTGGGAGCACTGGCTGTTGGGAGTCTGAAAGGACAGGAATCAGGAAGGAGGGGGGAGGAGTTAAGGAGGCTGGGAGAGTTACAGAGTGTGCAGCTACAGCTTGGAGAAGAGACTTGCACTGTAAATAAAGTTCTGTTGAAGTTGTTAATACTTTGCCTGGTGGATAATACACACAACCACAAATCAGATGCCAGGAAATCAAGCCAGGGGAGCGGCAGCAGAAAGGGGCAGCGCACGGTCCAGAACAGGGAGCAGTCCTGGTGTTCAGTCAGCTTCCTGTTCCTGCTGCTGCCTTAAGCAGGGCCAGGGGCCAATTAGCTTCTCTGGGACTCCTCCAATAGGACCTCAGGAGTGGAGCCTTAAACTGGGGCTGAACTTCATGGGTCCTCGCTAAGCAATTTTCAGCAGGCTGCCAGGTGGAGTGCTGGAGTGTGGCTGCTCCTGTGAGCTGTTATCACTCAAGAAAGAGATCTTGGAGTCATTGTGGATAGTTCTCTGAAAACATCCACTCAGTGTGCAGTGGCAGTCAACAAATTTGAACAAAATGTTGGGAATCATTAAGAAAGGGATAGATAAGACAGAAAATATCATATTGCCTCTCTATAAATTCATGGTACTCCCACTGTGTGCAGATGTGGTCTCCCCGTCTTTGAAAGATATAATGGAATTGGGTTCAGAAAAGGGCAACAAAAATTATTAGGGGTATGGAACAGCGGCCAAATGAGGAAAGATTAAGAAGACAGGGACTTTTCAGCTTAGAAAAGAGACGACTAAGGGGGGATATGATAGAGGTCTATAAAATGATGACTGGTGTGGAGAAAGTAAATAAGGAAGTGTTATTTACTCCTTCTCATCATTCAAGAACTGGGGGTCACCAAATGAAATTAATAAGCAGCAGGTTTAAAACTAAAAAAAGGAAGTATTTGTTTGTTTACACAACGCACAGTCAACCTGTGGAACTCCTTGCCAGAGGATGTTGTGAAGACCAAGACTATAACAGGGTTCAACAAAGAATTAGGTAAGTTCATAGAGGATAGGTCCATCAATGGCTAGAGCGAGGACAGGTCTCTGTTGGACAAAGGACAACGCCCTGCTCCTTACAATCCTCTGTGTCCATGGGAGAGAAGAGATGAATCCCTCCTTGAGAATCTCAGCAGCTTCCTAGGAAGGAGCCAGTGCTCTTCTCTGAGGACCTTCTCCTGGACCTCACAGGGGTCTGATGCTCTCACTCTGCAAGCCTGCCTGGAGCCTTGGAGTTAGTGCTCAACAGAACCAGGCAGAGACCTGTTGTCAAGCACCAGCGCCTTCCCTCTGTCCCTGAAGGAGGAAGGGCCCCAACACTGCTCTGCACTGACTGCCCTGACCACGGTGGCCCAATGGCTCTCAGGCAGCAGGACACAATAGAAACATGGATCATCCAGTCGCTCATTTCCGGGCCTCCCCATGGCTAAGGTAAAAGTCCTGCTGCCCCTGCCCATTCTGCTCATCTCCAAGATGTGCTGGAGTTTGTCTGTGCTGGGGGTTGCTGTCAGCAAGCTCTTCAGCATGTCATCCATGTCTCTGGGCAGGCCTTCTTCAGAGCCTGTCAGCGGAGGGAGACCATGGGTCAGGGTTATGGAACCTGGAGCTACACCGGCCAGGATGATAGCTGGCTCTGCAGTCCTTGCCCAGAGCAGCTCTCTGCAGAGGGCCTGGTGCACAGCATGATAGGGAACAGCCAAGCTGCTAGGGATGGGAGCTGGGCTTCCTGGCAGAGTCCAGGAACCAAAGCACACCATCTGCAAGGAAGGGATTCCCCACAGAGGGGCAACATAATCTCCCACACAGAGATTATAAAGAAACCCTTCGGTGCAGGGCAGCGGGGCCTAGTGGCCAGAGTCTATAAAGCCGCCCTTCGGTGCGGGGCAGTGGGGCCTAACGGCCAGAGTCTATAATGGTGGGGCACCCACCAAGGGTTGTGGTGGCCCCGGAAGCGGGGCCTGGGCCCCCAACTCCACCAGACACCAACCCAGGGCCCTAACAGTAGCATAGCGACTTGCCACTGACTCAGCCTACCGAAACATGCTGAGGTTTCCTGGGTGGGAGGTACCACTCCGTCACCCTCCCTGAGTAACTTCCTACCAGAGTCTGTATTGGGATCTCCCATGAGATGCTGGGTTCTCTGTGGTCAGTGGGTCTGGTCACCTCCGGTGGCTCCTCCAGTCGCCGGGGTGCAGGTGGGCCCAGGGAGGCTCTGAATCCTGGCGCAGTCAGGGGCTGTGGCTGGCCCTTCGCAGGAGCTTCCCAGACAGGTCATTCCCCTGCAGCCTCCAGCCCAGAATAAGCTGGGCTTCCTCCCTTTCTACTGCTAGAGCACTTGGAGCACACCCAGTCTCGCCGGGGAGGCGGGACTTCCGCTGTCAATAATATGGGCTTAACCCTGTCTGGGCTAGTGCGGGGTAAGCAGACCCTGTCACAGGGTCTGAAAACCCACCATGGACTGCTCCATCCTTGTGTTTGTCCCTACTTCAGTCTGCTTCATCTCTGGGCCAACCATTTCGTCCTTCACCCCTTGCAGCACTCGACAGGGTGTGTTGGTGGAGGGTCTGCAAGGTTCACGGCCATCCCTGCCACCTCCACCTTGCCTGCCGCATGTGGGTTTGTGTCAGAGGACACCTCCTTTCTTTCTACCTTCTTGGGGCTTTGGCCCCTCATTTTGCCACTCAGCAATTTCCTAAGCGGGCCCTGTCTTTTGATATGGCCTGTTTCTCTGCACCCAAAACAAAGAACTCTTGTCCCCATCTTGGTATTAGGCCATGCTTGTACACTTTCTCATGCCCTTCTCCCTGGGCTAACCTTCTCGGCACAGCCCAGGCGCGCTCTCCTTCTCTGCTCTTTTTGTCCATTGGCATAGCAGACCCTGGGTTGATTTCCCTTTGCAGGATCTCTCACAGGTATTGCTGCTGCTGTGCATGCACTTCCTTCTGCTTTTTCTAGGAGCTGCTGGAGAAACCCCTAGAACTGCTTTGGCTGCTTAACCAGTCCCTGGAACTGAAGTGGGAAATCCAGTGACCAGCTTGGCCCTTCGATACACCCACTTCGGTGGACAGACCCTTCCTTCAACAACCAAGACTTCCATCAGCCCTCAGGGATCACAGGGGGAATTCAATCCTCCTGACTATGCCAATCATAAACAAATCTACTCATTGTTACATGCTCCCGGGCCGGGGCGGCTCTAGGCACCAGCAAAGCAAGCAGGTGCTTGGGGCAGCCCATTTGCAGGGGCGGCAGGGAGCCAGCCTGGGAGCTGAGAACCAGCAGGGGGCCCTGGGAGCTGTAGTTCCTTGGTTAGCTCCCTGCCTATAGAGCCAGCCCAGGAGCAGGGAAAGAACTACATTTCCCAGCATTCCCTTGGCCACTACCAACAGGAAAGAGGGGGAGGGAGTGAGGAAGCTGAGACCTCATACTGCAGCCTGCTATGAATGGAGAGCTGCACTGGGAGTAGGGATACCATATTTTAACATTCAAAAAATAGGACACTCCACGGGGAGGGAAGGTAGCCCCACCTTGCCACCATCCACTCCCTCCAACTGCCCCCCCAGAAACCCCAACCCATCCGACCCTTGCCCCAACTGCCCCCCAGGACCTCACCCCCTATCTAAACCCCACTGGTCCTTGTCCCCTGATTGCCCCCTCCCGGGACCCTACCCCCTATCTAAGCCTCCCTTCTCCTTGTCCCCAACTGCCCCCTCCTGAGACCCCCCCAACTTCCCCTCTAGGACCCCACCCCCTACCTGTCCCCTGACAAACCCCTGGGACTCCCATGCCTATCCAACTGCTGCCTGTCCCCCTGACTGCCCCTCCAAACCCCTGACCCATCTAACCCCCCCTTCTCCCTGCCCCTGACTGCCCCCCCAAACCTCCAACCCATCCAACCCCCCTGCTCCCTGTCCCTTGACTGCCCCCCCAGAGCCCCCTACCCCTTCTCCAACCCCCCAGCCCCCTTACCGTGCCACTCAGACCAGTATGTCTGGCTTAGCGCAGCGCCAGACACGCTGCTGCATACATGCTGCCGTGCTCCCCTGTGGAGCTACAGCCCTCCTGTCCCCAGCACCTGCCTTCCAGATTTGAATACCTCAAAATTCAGGAGTGCTCAAGCTCAGTTTGGGCAGCTGTTACTTCATTTCTCCCAAATCAAATATACTGATCCACTGTAACTTGCTGTAGAGAAAGTAGGATAAAATTGAGCAAGAAATGCTTCCCAGTGGTTATTAGGACTGGAATTGCTATTTTCAACAGCCATTGCCTTTTGTTTGTTTGTTTGTTTGTTTAAAAGGAAGACAGTGATATGGCATTGGCAAATTCCCCATAGAAAGAAAGAGTGGAACAGAAGAATAATAAAGGCACCTCAACTTTTCCTCATTTATGTAGGACAGTCTTATAATATGCATCCAGATATCCTCCAATCACACAAGCTGAAAATTGTTCCACTTTACTGCAGTTCTGTAACCATATGGGAACCAATCCTGTCTGTGTTCTGTGCACATCCAAAATTCCTGCTGAATGACCTGCCCTGGGAGCGAGTTACCAATGACCCAGGGCTGTGGCGGAAGGAAGATGCAGGTGCGGGGGGAGAGCCCAGGGCTGGGGCGGCAGGAGGTGTGTGGGGGGCAATGGTGGAGGGGTAGGGGGGAGCCCAGAGCTGGGGTGGCAGGGTGTGTGGGGGGGGAGAGCCCAGGGCTGGGGCGGCACGGGGGTGCGGCGAGGAGCACAGGGCTGGGGGGGGGCAGCTCCTGTGCTCCATCTCTTCCTGTATCTGCTTAGCCCCTTCTCCCAGCCCCCATCGCTGCTAGGCTGAGTTCCCCCTCTCCTGCACTACACTGCCGCTCTGTGGAGTCCCTTCCGCTCACCCTGTGCCTCCTCTCCTCCACTCCCTCCCCTGCTTTCCCATGGGTCAGTCCTGGGGCTGGTTTTAGTCAACATCTTCATTAATGATCTGGATGATGGCATGGATTGCACCCTCAGCAAGTTCGCAGATGACACTAAGCTTGGGGGAGAGGTAGATACCCTGGAGGGTAGGGATAGGGTCCAGAGTGACCTACACAAACTGGGATTGGGCCAAAAAAAATCTGATGAGGTTGTGCAGAGTCCTGCATTTTGGACGGAAGAATCCCATGCCCCGCTACAGGCTGGGGACTGACTGGCTAAGCAGCAGTTCTGCAGAAAGGGACCTGAGGATTACAATGCACAAGCAGCTGGATTTGAGTCAGCAGTGTGCCCTTGTTGCCAAGAAGGCTAACGGCATATTGGGCTGCATTAGTAGGAGCATTGCCAGCAGATCGAGGGAGGTGATCATTCCCCTCTATTCGGCACTGGTGAGGCCACGCCTGGAGTATTGTGTCCAGTTTGGGGCCCCTCACTACAGAAAGGATGTGGACAAATTGGAGAGAGTCCAGCGGAGGGGAAGGAAAATGATTAGGGGGCTGGGGCATATGACATATGAGGATTGGCTGAGGGAACTGGGCTTATTTAGTCTACAGAAGAGAAGAGTGAGGGGGGATTTGATAGCTGCTTTCAACTACCTGAAAGGGGGGTTCCAAAGAGGATGGAGCTCGGCTGTTCTCAGTGGTGGCAGATGACAGAACAAGGAGCAATGGTCTCAAGTTGCAGTGGGGGAGGTCTAGGTTGGATATTAGGAAACACAATTTCCTAATAGGAGGGTGGTGAAGCACTGGACTGGGTTCTCTAGGGAGGTGGTGGAATCTCCATGCTTAGAGATTTTTAAGGTCAGGCTTCACAAAGCCCTGGCTGGGATGATTTAGTTGGGGATTGGTCCTGCCATGAGCAGGGGGTTAGACTAGATACCTCCTGAGGTCCCTTCCAACCCGGATATTCTATGATTCTATCAGTCCTTTGTCCATCCCCTCAGTAGGCACCGACTTCCCCTCTGGCCAGTGGGTGCTCAACTCCCGCTCTGCCCCAGGCCCCGCCCCCACTCCACCCCTTCCCCAAAGCTCCGCCCCACCTTTTCCCGCCCCTGCTCTGCCCCGGCCGCACCCCCAAATCAACCTCTTCCTCTAACCCCCGGCCCCCTCTCTTCTTGCCCCTGCTCCACCCCGTCCCGCTTCTATTCCACCCCTTTCCCCAACCCCCACCCCGCCTCTTCCCCATCTCCTCCCCCAAGTATGCCATGTCCCCGCTCCTCCCCTACCCTCCCGGACCATCCTGAATTCCATGAAAGAGCTGTTTTGCAGTGGGCAGGAAGTGCTGGGAGGGAGCGGGAGGACTTGCTCAGTGGGGCCGCTGGCGGGCGAGATGCACTGCGGGCAGGGCAGAGCTTCGCTGCCAGTGGGTGCTAAACACCCACTAATTTTTCCTTGTGGGTGCTCTAGGCTCCCAGATTCTTTTCCTGCTCATTAGATCGCACATGACAGGTTGGTGTCTCCTTTTCCTAGGGCAGGGGTGACCAACCTGTGCCTCCGGAGCCACATGCGGTTCTTCAGAGGTTACTTTGTGGCTCCGTGCATAGGCGCTGACTCCGAGGCTGGAGCTACAGCTGCTAACTTTCCAATATGCTGCGGGGTGCTCACTGCTCAACCCCCTGCTCTGCCCCAGGTCCTGCCACCACCCCACCCCTTCCCCCAAGGCCCCAGCCCCTTCCCCCGAGCCTGCCATGCCCTCGCTCCTCCCCCCTCCTCACCAGAGCCTCCTGTGCACTGCAAAACAGCTGATTGTGGCGGGTGATTGGCGGGGCTGGCGGTGGGCGGGAGGTGCTGGGGGCTGGAGGGGGTTAGTGGATGGGGGGCTGCTGACATATTCCTGTGGCTCTTTGGCAATGTTCATTGGTAAATTCTGGCTCCTTCTCAGGCTCAGGTTGGCCACCCCTGTCCTAGGGACTGGTGGGGGCCAGCGTTGCAACAGTCAGTTCTCAACATCCCGTTTTGATTTGAATGTGGGCATCTTTCAGTTCCCCTTCTGCGTTAGCCTTCCACGTTCTCTGGAGGCAGATTTCCATTATTTGATCTTTCAGCAGACGAGTATGGGTGAATTTCCATGGATAGAACCTAAAGGGAAGATAACAAAACTCGTGTAGAATTTAGATTGATATCTCCATAAATAGTATTTTCCTTGGAGTTGCCTCAATACACTCCTTGCCTTCAAGTTGTGAATCTAAACCTTTTGTCTCATGTAATGATTGGCTAATGTATGTGTATTGAGACAATATCTATCTCAGAATTTACATGACTGAAACACACATAAATGAGATCAAATAATGCAGAAGAAAGAAATCTTAAGCTATTGAAAGTGATACGGCTCCACTCCCATCCCCTGGCTGTCATCTTGGCAGTTCTCTCAGAAATAATCTCATGGAGATAGACTTCAAAACTCTCTACAAATTCTACTATGCCCCCATTGGGCTATATACAATAGATGTGTAAATTCCCCCCTGCAATTCCTTTCCAGGAACGGGGTTTAAATAAACTGTAGCCTACATTTGTCATGGGTCTCGGTGTGATTTCTTTGTTATTGTGTTGGTGGCCCAACTTCTGACTGGATGTTATAAATAGTATGGGAAGTTCTACATTTAAAGTTTACTGGTTATTTTCCCCACGCTACTAAAATCAGTCAACATATTTGCAGCTGCTAATCCATCCTTCCAGACCCTCAAACCTTCTGGATGACAATCTTTTGTTCCTTTTCCTGGGTTCTCTGGGAACAGAGATTTATTGGTTTTCAGCTTGGCCCTATCTGTTCCCAGAGTCCCAACATTCTGTGCACAAAGGAGTGGGGTTAATAATGAAGCAGTTTTGCAACTAAACTCAGGCAATGACCAAAGAAAATAGAAACTGACCTTTGTTGTTTCAATGTCTGCCCAATGGCAGAGGAGGTGTGAGATCCATGGGGTGAGAGTCAGGCTAGGAAATGTAGCCAGCGACTGTGCTAGGATGGGAGGAATTACAGATCTGGTGGATGGAGGTTTCCTGTTAGAGAACAAAAGGGGAGAACCTGTGATGTGCTCTGTCCAAGGAAGGTTATGAGAAAGAGGGAACAGGGATCCTGGTGCCTCTCCCCAAGGAAACCTCAGACAAAGCATCTCCTCTTGGAGAGGAGCAGCAACCTTCACACTAGCAGTTACAGCCAACTTTAGCTTCATAAATTCATAGTTTCAACGGCTCTAAGGCCAGCCCTGATCATCTAGTCTGACCCCCTGCATAACTCAGGCCCTAGAACGTCCCCAGAAGAATTCCTGTTTCACCATGGTCCCATGTGTCTTCACCTTCAGCTGGGGTAGAGTTCAGGGGTAGAGTGTTTGACTGCAGATCGAGTGGTCCTTGGTTCACATCCTAGTGCCCCCTTTGAAGTCTTTGTTAATAAGCAGCAGGTTTCACACAAACAAAAGGAAGTATTTTTTCAAACGACGCACAGTTAACCAGTGGAACTCTTTGCTGGAGGACGTTGTGAAGGCCAAGACTATAACAGCTTTCAAAAATGACCTCGATAAATTTATGCAGGAGAGGTCTATTAATGGCTATTAGCCTGGATGGATAGGGATGGTGTCCCTAACCTCTGTTTGCGAGGAGCCGGAAATGAGCAACAGGAATGGATCACTTGACGATTCCCTGTTCATTCATAGAATCATAGAATATCAGGGTTGGAAGGGACCTCAGGAGGTCATCTAGTCCAACCCCCTGCTCAAAGCAGGACCAATTCCCAACTAAATCATTCATTCCCTCTGGGGCACTGGCTACTGTCGGAAGACAGGATACTGGACTAGATGGACCTTTGGTTTGACCCAGTCTGGGCGGTCTTGTGTTGCTTATGTTCTTGGTTGTATGAACCAGTGCTGGCTATTAGAGGCGCAGATGGATTCAAAAGACCAGTCTCTTGGATCTGTGAATCCTGGGCAAACTAATTCCCTTCCTTTAGAGAATGACAGAAAAACCCATTTCCTCCTTTCTACTCCAGGCTTCGTTCCTTTTTCCAAAGACTCGCCTCTAGGTTGCAGAGAGAGATCTACGTGCACAAAGTGTTCGTCCAACCTGCAGCAATTGAGGCATGCTCTGTCCTCAGCCAGCAAGAACAGGCCTTGCCAGAGAAGCCCCAGAGAAGCAAATTCTCATGGACCATCCTATCAGGCATGAAAAGACTCTGTGTCTGTAGCCAATCTGACACCTCGATGGCAGATAGCGATGAGGAGAGAACAGTTTCCTCACCAAGAAGGTGGACGCACTTGTCCCTGAAGAAGAAAGCAGCTGAGACCCAGGTGGAGTCAGAGGAGGTGAAGCTGCAGGAGAGTACAGAAAAAGTCAAACTGGGAATTTGGCTTTGCACTTTTCTCTCTGTCTCTCCCAAGCTCTGATCCTGTTGCCCATCCCCACAGACCTGAGTGCCTCCCCCGTGAATTAGATTGGCCTAGGGAGATCTCTGGCAGAATTCATTTCTACGTCCCCTGGGTAGGAGGCTCTTGGCATCATTTACTCCCCCTGATTAATGAAGCTCCACCGCCCTCCTGGGAGGTAGGAATTCTACCCATTGGACACCTGGGGAAACTGAAGCCCAGAGAGCTCCGTGACTTGCCCCAGCCTGCACGGTGGGGCAGGGTTACCATCGAACCCAGGAGAACACCCTGGCCAGGGCTCCTAGAACCAACGCTGCCTATTGGGGAGTCTGACTGTGTTGCCCTTCAGTTGTTCCTGCTGGGAATTCTCAGCCAGGCTGTGACGAGGCGATTCTGGCGGGACCCAACGGAGAGTGCCAGTTCAGGACAAATCGCTTCAAGCAGGGCACTTACAGCCCAGGGCTGGGGTCTTCCCACCTCTAAGGCAAACCAAACCAGCCAGACAGAGAGGACTTTGGTTTTTCTCCACTGGCTAACCACAAGTCACACCAGCAATTCCCTTAGACACTCCAGTTTCCCAGTATCACTACCAGTGCCACTCGTTATGGGGATGAATGGTTATGAAAACCAATACCCCTGTCATAACTATAAAGGGAAGGGTAACAGCTGTCCTGTGTACAGCACTATAAAATCCCTCCTGGCCAGAGACTCCAAAATCCTTTTCCCTGTAAAGGGTTAAGAAGCTCAGGTAACCTGGCTGGCATCTGACCTAAAGGACCAATAAGGGGACAAGATACTTTCAAATCTTGGGGGGGGGGAAGGTTGTTGTTTGTGTTCTTTGTTTGGGAGTGTGTTCGTTCTCGGGACTGAGAGGGACCAGACATCAATCCAGGTTCTCCACATCTTTCTAAACAAGTCTCTCCTATTTCAAACTTGTAAGTAAATAGCCAGGCAAGGCGTGTTAGTTTTCCTTTGTTTTCTCAACTTGTAAATGTACCTTTTACTAGAGTGTTTATCTTTGTTTGCTGTACTTTGAACCTAAAACTAGAGGGGAGTCCTCTGAGCTCTTTAAGTTTGATTACCCTGTAAGGTTAATTTCCATACTGATTTTACAGAGATGATTTTTACCTTTTTCTTTAATTAAAAACCTTCTTTTTAAGAACCTGATTGATTTTTCCTTGTTTTAAGATCCAAGGGGTTTGGATCTTGATTCACCAGGAGTTGGTGGGAGGAAGGAGGGGAATGGTTAATTTCTCCTTGTTTTAGATCCAAGGGGATTGGATCTGTGTTCACCAGGAGTTGGTGGGAGGAAGGAGGGGGGATGGTTAATTTCTCCTTGTTTTAAAATCCAAGGGGTTTGGATCTGTATTCACCAGGGAATTGGTGAAGGTTTTTCAAGGCTTCTCAGAAAGGGAAAAATTGAAATGGTGGCAGCGGAACCAGAGCTAAGCTGGTAGTTAAGCTTAGAAGTTTTCATGCAGGTCCCTACATTTGTACCCTAAAGTTCAAAGTGGGGATCCAGCCTTGACATGGTGGTAGAGTGGTGGGATCATTTTAAACCCAAAAGCCAGTGAGATTTTTTTTTCCTTCTAGCTGCTTGGAAAGCCGAGCTGGAGGTAGATAGATGCATATCTTATCTCTCCTTGCCTGAAGGCAGAGGTGTTAAGTTTTTTTAACAGGTACTTTGTTAAGAGAAGTGTTCAAATGGGCAAACAAAGGGAAAGGGAATTTAGAAGCTGAATTGTTTTTTTTTCTTTTTACATCCTCGGGAGTAGCTAGTTAGAAAGTCTCTGTTAACTCAGCAGCAGCCAGAGCTGAGAGCTTCCCAGTTTCAGTCAACTGCAGAGGGGGTGACCCAGCACAAAAAAACAGGAAAATGACTACAAAAGAAGAAAAAGCCAAAGAGGAGGCCCACAAGAGAGCTATGGAGCTGAAAGAAAAAGAGATGGAGGAGAGAGAAAAAGAAAGGAAACATGAACTGGAACTAGCCAAGGCTAAGCAAGCTTTCACCCCCATCCCTGTTCCTAAGCCGTCCACCAGGGCCCCGTCTGGGTTACCAGAGACCCAGACAAAGATGGTGGAACAGGATCCCCTGCCAATGACTGCAACAGCCGTAGTGGATCCAATCCCAGAGACCCAGCCAAAGCCAGTCCCAGAACCGGAACTGGCAACGCAACCAGCACCAGGACCATTGCCAGCACTGAGTCCAGCGCTTGCAAACCCGTCTACAACTCCAACGCCAGAGGGCACCAGCGAGCCTGACCTGGCGGAAGCAGCAGATAACCCTACCCAAGAGGCTCAGCCAGAGCCTGAGATACCACATAGTGCACCAGCGGACCACAGTCAATGGAAACAGCCCCAGCACCTGCATCACTTCCAGAGGGACCAAGCCCCAGTCCACAGTCCAAGGAGGAACTGATGTCTCCAGCATCAAGGGAACAGTTCCAGGCCGAGCAGGAAGCAGATGACAGCCTTCAGAAAGCTTGGGTGGCGGCACGGAGCACCCCAACGCCTCTCAGCTCTTCGAACCAATCCCGGTTTGTTGTAGAACAAGGACTTTTATACAAGGAGACTCTTTCTGGTGGGCACCAGGAAGATTGGCATCCTCAAAGACAGTTGGTAGTTCCCACTAAGTATCGGGTAAAGCTCTTGAGCTTAGCCCACGATCATCCCAGTGGCCATTCTGGGGTGAACAGAACCAAAGACCGGTTGGGGAAGTCCTTCCACTGGGAGGGAATGGGCAAGGACGTTGCTAAATATGTCCGGTCTTGTGAGGTGTGCCAACGAGTGGGAAAGCCCCAAGACCAGGTTAAAGCCCCTCTCCAGCCACTACGCATAATTGAGGTCCCATTTCAGCGCGTAGCTGTGGATATTCTGGGTCCTTTCCCAAAGAAGACACCCAGAGGAAAGCAGTACGTACTGACTTTCATGGATTTTGCTACCCGATGGCCGGAAGCAGTACCCTTAAGCAACACCAGGGCTAAAAGTGTGTGCCAGGCATTAACAGACATTTTTGCCAGGGTAGGTTGGCCCTCCGACATCCTTACAGATTCGGGAACTAATTTCCTGGCAGGGACCATGGAAAACCTGTGGGAAGCTCATGGGGTGAATCACTTGGTTGCCACCCCTTACCACCATGAAACCAATGGCCTGGTGGAGAGGTTTAATGGAACTTTGGGGGCCATGATACGTAAATTCGTAAATGAACACTCCAATGATTGGGACCTAGTGTTGCAGCAGTTGCTTTTTGCCTACAGGGCTGTACCACATCCCAGTTTAGGGTTTTCACCATTTGAACTTGTGTATGGCCGCGAGGTTAAGGGGCCATTACAGTTGGTAAAGCAGCAATGGGAGGGGTTTACGCCTTCTCCAGGAACTAACATTCTAGACTTTGTAAGCAACCTACAAAGCACCCTCCGACACTCTTTAGCCCTTGCTAAAGAAAACCTAAAGAATGCTCAGGAAGAGCAAAAGGCCTGGTATGATAAACATTCCAGAGAACGGTCCTTCAAAGTAGGAGACCAAGTCATGGTCTTAAAGGCAATCCAGGCCCATAAAATGGAAGCATCGTGGGAAGGACCATTCACGGTCCAGGAGCGCCTAGAAGCTGTTAACAATCTCATAGCCTCCCCCACCTCCAACATAAAGCCTAAGGTATACCATGTTAATTCTCTTAAGCCCTTTTATTCCAGAGAATTAAACGTTTGCCAGTTTACAGCCCAGGAAACAGATGACGTGGAGTGGCCTGAAGGTGTCTACTACGAAGAAAAAAAGGATGGTGGCGTAGAAGAGGTGAACCTCTCCACGACCCTTGGACGTCTGCAGCGACAGCAGATCAAGGAGCTGTGCACAAGCTTTGCACCAATTTTCTCAGCCACTCCAGGCTGGACAGAACGGGCATACCACTCCATTGACACAGGTAATGCTCACCCTATTAGAACCCCACCCTACCGGGAGTCACCTCATGCCAAAACTGCTATACAAAGGGAGATCCAGGACATGCTACAGATGGGTATAAGCCGCCCCACTAAGAGTGCATGGGCATCTCCAGTGGTTCTAGTTCCCAAACCAGATGGGGAAATACGCTTTTGCGTGGACTACCGTAAGCTAAATGCTGTAACTCGTCCTGACAACTATCCAATGCCACGCACAGATGAGCTATTGAAGAAATTGGGACATGCCCAATTCATCTCTACTTTAAACTTAACCAAGGGGTACTGGCAAGTACCACTAGATGAACCCGCTAAGGAAAGGTCAGCCTTCGTCACCCAGGCAGGGGTGTATGAATTCAATGTACTCCCTTTCGGGTTGCGAAATGCACCCGCCACCTTCCAAAAACTTGTAGATGGTCTCCTAGCGGGATTGGGAGAATCTGCAGTTGCCTACCTCAGTAATGTGGCCATTTTTTTCTGATTCATGGGCAGAGCACATGGAGCACCTGAAAAAAGTTTTCGAGCGCATCCAGCAGGCAGAACTAACTGTTAAGGCTAAAAAGTGTCAAATAGGCCAAAACAGAGTAACTTACCTGGGGCACCAGGTGGGTCAAGAAACTATAAATCCCCTACAGGCCAAAGTGGATGCTATCCAAAAGTGGCTGGTTCCAAAGTCTAAAAAACAGGTCCAATCCTTCTTAGGCTTGGCTGGATATTATAGGCAATTTGTACCCCACTACAGCCAAATCGCCGCCCCGCTGACAGACCTAACCAAAAAGAAACAGCCAAATGCAGTTCAGTGAACTGATGAGTGTCAAAAGGCCTTTAACCAGCTTAAGGCAACACTCATGTCTGACCCTGTACTAAGGGCCCCAAACTTTAACAAACCGTTCCTAGTAACCACAAATGCGTCTGAGCGAGGCGTGGGAGCAGTTTTAATGCAGGAAGGACCGGATCAAAAATTCCATCCTGTCGTGTTTCTCAGTAAGAAACTGTCTGAGAGGGAAAGCCATTGGTCAATCAGCAAAAAGAAATGCTATGCCATTGTGTACGCGCTGGAAAAGCTACGCCCATATGTTTGGGAACGGCGTTTCCAACTACAAACAGACCATGCTGCGCTACAGTGGCTTCATACCGCCAAGGGAAATAACATAAAACTTCTTCGGTGAAGTTTAGCTCTCCAAAATTTTAATTTTAAAATACAACACATTTCAGGAGCTTCTAACAAAGTGGCTAATGCACTCTCCCGGAAAAGTTTCCCAGAGTTAACTGATTAACAATTGTTCTTAAAATAAAACATATTGTTAGTTTTTATATAATCAGTAGTATGTCTAAAGGTACATGTGTCTTATTAACTCTGTTTTCTCCTAAAACTCCAGAAAAAAATCACAGCCAGTGTGAAACCAAATGTCCAACACTATCTGTGATTTGGGGGGCGTGTCATAACTATAAAGGGAAGGGTAACAGCTGTCCTGTGTACAGTACTATAAAATCCCTCCTGGCCAAAGACTCCAAAATCCTTTTCCCTGTAAAGGGTTAAGAAGCTCAGGTAACCTGGCTGGCATCTGACCTAAAGGACCAATAAGGGGACAAGATACTTTCAAATCTTGGGGGGGGGGGGAAGGTTGTTGTTTGTGTTCTTTGTTTGGGAGTGTGTTCGTTCTCGGGACTGAGAGGGACCAGACATCAATCCAGGTTCTCCACATCTTTCTAAACAAGTCTCTCCTATTTCAAACTTGTAAGTAAATAGCCAGGCAAGGCGTGTTAGTTTTCCTTTGTTTTCTCAACTTGTAAATGTACCTTTTACTAAAGTGTTTATCTTTGTTTGCTGTACTTTGAACCTAAGACTAGAGGGGAGTCCTCTAAGCTCTTTAAGTTTAATTACCCTGTAAGGTTAATTTCCATACTAATTTTACAAAGATAATTTTTACCTTTTTCTTTAATTAAAAACCTTCTTTTTAAGAACCTGATTGATTTTTCCTTGTTTTAAGATCCAAGGGGTTTGGATC
Source organism: Chrysemys picta bellii (assembly GCF_011386835.1). NCBI lineage: Eukaryota > Metazoa > Chordata > Testudines > Emydidae > Chrysemys > Chrysemys picta. Next base: position 123,070 of record NW_027052846.1, read on the forward strand.
TTAATTCACCAGGAGTTGGTGGGAGGAAGGAGGGGAATGGTTAATTTCTCCTTGTTTTAGATCCAAGGGGATTGGATCTGTGTTCACCAGGAGTTGGTGGGAGGAAGGAGGGGAATGGTTAATTTCTCCTTGTTTTAAATCCAAGGGGATTGGATCTGTGTTCACCAGGAGTTGGTGGGAGGAAGGAGGGGGGATGGTTAATTTCTCCTTGTTTTAAAATCCAAGGGGTTTGGATCTGTATTCACCAGGGAATTGGTGAAGGTTTTTCAAGGCTTCTCAGAAAGGGAAAAATTAAAATGGTGGTAGCGGAACCAGAGCTAAGCTGGTAGTTAAGCTTAAAAGTTTTCATGCAGGCCCCTACATTTGTACCCTAAAGTTCAAAGTGGGGATCCAGCCTTGACAACCCCAATAAAAGAAAAAAGTTCTCCCAATCCCAAAGGACCAAGCCCCAGACCCAGCTCAACGTCCAAATCAGAGCTTACCCACAAATCACGCTGTTGCCAATCCTTTAGAATCTAAAATCTAAAGGTTTATTCATAAAAGGAAAAAGATATAGATGAGAGCTAGAATTGGTTAAATGGAATCAATTACACACACAGTAATGGGAAAGTTCTTGGTTCAGGCTTGTAGCAATGATGGAATAAACTGCAGGTTCAAATCAAGTCTCTGGAACATCCCCAGCTGGGATGGGTCATCAGTCCTTTGTGTAGAGCTTCCATTTGTAGCAAAGTCCCTCCACGGGTAAGAAGCAGGATTGAAGACAAGATGGAGATGAGGCATCTGCCTTTTATAGTCTCTTCCAGGTGCAAGGACACCTCTTTGTCCTTACTGTGGAAAATTACAGCAAAATGGAGTTTGGAGTCACATGGGCAAGTCCCTGCATACTTTGCTGAGTCACAAGGTGTATCTGCCTTCTCTCAATGGGTCAGTTGTATAGCTGATGGTCCTTAATGGGCCATCAAGCAGGCTAGGCAGAGCTGACACCAACTTGTCTGGGGTGTCTCCCAGAAGCATAGCATAAGTTTGAAATACAGACAATATAAAGCCAATATTCATAACTTTAACTACAAAAATGAAACACACATATAGACAGCATAATCATAACCAACAAACCATAACCTCTCCATAGACCCCTTACACGACAACCTTTATACAATATTTGCTGCAGATATATAACAGTGGTTGCAACAGTGATCTATACAGTTACAGATTATGTCAAGAACGTCACACCCCAAATGCAAAGTTGATGCAGGAAGGGATGACAAACATCCCTAACTGCATCCCAAGAGCTCCCCATCCTGGGTTCTGTCTCACTACAGCTAGTCTTGGGTTAGAAGCCGTACCAGTGTATAACAGAAATGGTTTATCAAAGTCATGTTCAATAACATGATTGAATCTCTTTACAAACTCAAGGTAAAACTTGGTTAGAACAATAGTGGATTGAATCTGCTCTTGCAGCATGGTTCCTGTATGTCTCATGTGATCTTGCCAAGAGCTAAAGAACATAGCTACTTTATTCATAAAAGCTCTGGCAAATGTTTGGAACCCAATTAACATCAAGCCAATGTAGATATTAATGTTGTTCGTAGTATAGGAATCTTGGCATTTAGCCGTGAAAGCAATATGGTAGTGTGCCTTAGTTTCCCTTTTCATACAGCACATCAGATCTGGAATGTCTTTTCCCCTGTGAAAAGTTCCAATGCTGTTTACAGGCATTAACTGTGAAACATTAGGATAACAAGGTCTTTGAACATAAAGTATGTTCTTATGTATTACTCTTAACATGTTCAAGGGATTTTCCAAAAGATTAGGCACATTGTACATTTTTCAGTTCTTGCTAATAGCAAGACATTAGTTACAAAAATTACCATTAGCAATAACAACAAATCCATTGCAAGTGTCCATTTACAATCATTTTTGTCATGCCACACCTTTGGCCCAAAACCATTGGGTTTTTGGCATTTTAGGGTTAACCTGTGGCTTTCCTTTGCAAAATCAAGTTCTCTTTTTCCTCCTTGTCCTGAAGGATCAAACCCTGATTTTTCTTGCTTAACAGAATTCACTGGCTGATTGGGTGGGCTCTCTGTGCTAATAGCTATTAGCAAGTCTTTTTTCTCCCTGCCAGCCAGGTAATTTGCATCAACACAGACACTAGCTTTTAGATTCTCAGCTGCTACCAATTTCAAGGCTGGACACTCATTCTTCCCTTTAGCAGGATTGGGTTCTTCTCCCCTCCCCCCCCTCCCCCGCCCACACACACACCTTTTGCCTAGAAGGTTGAAAACGGAAACTTCCTGCTTACAGGAATTCCTTTGCTGGCTAGGTGTGTTCACAAGTGCGGACCCTGACGCACAGACTGCTCACTCAGGGCTTGGCTACACTTGCGAGTTACAGCGCAATAAAGGAGCCTGGGTGCACTAGCTCACTCCCCGTCCACACTGGCATGGCACGTAGAGCGCTCTGACTCTGTGGCTACAGCGCGCCTGGTTCTCCACCTCGGTGAGAGGAATAACGTTTGCTGCGCCTTGGCTACAACGCCCGGGCATCAGTGTGAACGAGGTGTTGCGTTACTGCGCTCTGATCGGCCTCCGGAGCGTCCCATAATCCCCTTAAGTCAAGTGGCCACTCTTGTCACTGTTTTGAATTCCTGTAGGAATGCGGAAATGCCCTTTCAAAGCCCCATTTCTGACAGCCGGCATGCAAGCCGTTACTGTGCAATGCTGTGTGAGAGAGAGACGCAGGGGAGAGGGGGGGTCTGCTGCTGTCTGAACTTACAAGACAGCATGCTGACGTGCTCAGCCCCCCAAAACCCCATTCTCTCTCCCCCCACATACACACATCACACTCCACCCCACCCCTCCCATTTGAAAAGCACATTGCAGTCACTTGAATGCTGGGATAGCTGCCCATAATGCACCACTCCCAATGCTGCTGCAAGTGCCGCAAATGTGGCCACGCCAGTGCGCTGTCAGCTGTCAGTGTGCTCTGCCATACTACCCCCCGCCCATTCCCCCCTCCCCCTTATGCCTGGCAACTCCCATGCCCAGTGCCCCTCTGGCCCACAGAGCCCTATAACCAGCACCCCCCACTGCCTAGTGCCTCTCTCACAGCCCCCCCACAACTCCCCAGCACTCCATATTCCTGAGGGAATTCAGCACCAAAACATTAAAAATTCTGTGCACTATTTTAAAATTCTGCAAATGTTATTTGTCAATAAATAAACGTGGAAGCTGCAGCCTGGCAGGGGGAGCCCAGGCCACTGGCTGCCTGGAGGTGGGAGATCACCCTGCAGCCTCCCACCTCCCTTCCCAGGACAGGGACTCGACAGTGAGGCTGCACCCGACCCTGACACATTGTAAGGGATGGGCCTGCCCCAGAAACACCTTTGGGCACTGCCCCTCTGCGCCAGGTGCACCAGGTGTGGGAGGCAGGCTCAGCCCGTCAGGATCCAAGTGTGGAGGGGCTCAGTGTGGGGGGATCCAGGTGGGGCTAACAGGGTTCTGGGTGGAGCAGTCGGGGTGCAGGTGGCTCAGTGGGGGATCTGGATACACAGGGGCTCGTTGGGGGTTGATGGGGCAGTGGGACTCTGTAGAGGGGTCCAGGTGAAGGTGCTTGGGGCTCAGCAGGGGGTGTCTAGGTGTGGGGAGCTCAGTGGGAGGGCGGGTGCAGGGGAGGTGGGGCTCATTGGGGTGGGAGTCCAAGTGAAGCTAGCTGGGGCTCTGTGGGTGGGTGGTACAGATGCAGGGCAGGTGGGGCTAGTCAGGGGAGGGTTCGATGGGGCTGCTTAATGGGCGAGCCTCAGCTGCTGCCAAGGGGATGCTGCATGCTGGGCTCCCGGTTCTCCCCTGTCCCCGCATCCCTCATCCCCTTCTCTTCCCCATCCCATACCCCTTCCCCACTGCCCATCTCCTCCCCATCCCACCCCCTTCCTTCCCTACTGCTTATTTCCCCCAGTCTCCCCACCCCGCCCCAGCACATGCACTCCCTGCTGTACAGAGAACAGGATGGCCCCTCCCAGCACACAGACGGGGAACACCACCGGCACTAGGACCCAAAAGGCTGCGTCCAGCTGCAAAGTCAGCAGAACTGAACAGCCCCCTCTTTCCGCCGGGCAGTTCTGTGGGGACTCCCCAGACACAGCTCCTACAGCCAATCCATCAGCACTGAACAAATACTGCAAGACTAATATCTCACAGGCCCGATTGCAGCAGAGAGCCTCTAAGCCTCACCGCGGGGAGCTTCCCCCCAGGGCCAGCTTTAGCAAGAGCGGGGCCCAATTCCTGGGGGCATGGCTTGCCGCAAGCCCCACCCCCAGGAATCGGGCCCCGCTCCGGCCGGAGCTCCAGCCGGGGTCGTGGGGCTTGGGTCTGGCCCGGAGCCGTTCAGCCAGGGCCGGGCTGGAGCCGAACTGGGGGGCCGGGCCCGAGCCGGGCCAGACCCGGAGCCGAGCTGCGGGGGCCGGGCCGGGCCCGCGGGGGCCGGGCCGGACCCGGAGCCGCTCAGCCGGGGCCGGGCTCGAGCCGGACCCGGAGCCGAGCCGCGGGGGCTGGGCCCGAGCTGCTCAGCCAGGGCCGGGCTGGAGTTGAGCAGAGCCAGGCCGGGCCGGGCCGGAGCCGAGCTGAGCTGCGGGGGCCGGGACGGAGCCGAGCTGGGGGGTCGGACACGGGCCGGGCCCGAACCGGGCCACGGGGCCTGGGCCGGAGCCGAGCCGAGCAGGCCGGACCGGCGCCCCAGGGTCGGAGCTGCTGGGGCTGGAGGTGCTCGGCCGGGGCTGGACTGGGCCGCGCCGCGCCTCCCCGGAACCCTTCTCACACCCCCCACCACCCCAGCTTATCTGGTGCTGCCTGCCCGCCCCTGCTTCTTTTCAGAAGCAGGGGCGGGGGAGGAGCAGGGGGCGGAGCGTTCAGGGGAGGGGAGGAGGGGGAAGTGAGCTGGGGGCGGGGTGGAGAGCTGCGGCGCGGGGCCCTCTTGGCGCGGGGCCCAATTCAGCCGAATCGGCTGAATCGGCCTAAAGCCGGCCCTGCTTCTCCCACCCAGCCCTGAACAGAATATCGCTGCCAGCCTCCAGCTCAGGGCTGAGCCTTCACTTCCTCCCATGCAGCTCTGGGAGAAAGAGCTCCTTAGGCCCCCTGAAGGGGAAAAGCCACAAACAAATCTTCACGTGGCTCTCACACCTCTAGGGGCCCAGGCCAGGCAGGTATCAATCCCAGCCCATGTAGGGTTAGGAGTTCCTGCTGCTCCCTGCTGAGATACACTGACCTTGCGCTGCACTGGGGGGGCTGTCCCCTTTTGCAAGCACGTACTTCCTGTTTCTGGGAAGGAAGAACTACTGCCCTAGTGTTAACTGCCTGCTGCACTGTGCCTGCATCACAATGCCAGAGCCTCCCCAGGCAGGAGACTCCTTTGTCAGCCACCTGGCGACAGGAGCAGGCTCATGTCCACAAGACACAGGTCGTTCGGAGAGACTGGGCAGAGGAAGGAGCCCCATGTCCTGAACTAGGAGAGCTAGTGCCTGAGAAGAGAGCCTCACCCTTATAGCGTTCACCACCCGCGGCGGACAGGAGCGAGCAGTGGCAGTGGGGGGGGAGGAGGGGGCAGGGGGCGGAGAGAAGCCCTGGGCCTGGCCAGCTGAGAGGAGCGAGCGGGGGGGGGAGGAGCCAGTGGGCAGGGGGGCCTCAGGGTGCATCACAAGTGGAGAGGGCAGGGCCAGGTAGGGTGACCAGATCACCCAAGTCAAATATCGGGACGCGGGGGGGGGGCAAAAAACAAACAAACAAACAAACAAACAACCCTTCCTCCGCAAGTGCTGGAGGGAGGCCCGGGAGACTCAGGGGAAGCGCGGGGCCAGGGTAAGAGTCCGGCCTGGTCCCGAGCAGGCAGGACTCAGTCGGGTGGTAGGGAGAGGAGGGGGGCGGCCTGCGGGGCCAGGCGGCGGCTGTTCTCACCCCCGGGCAGCGGGACTCGGGAGCAGCCGCTGCTGCAGCTCCCACTGCTGCGGGGGAGGAAGCAGCCATGGCACTTGGCGGCTGCGGCTCTGGCGCCCCCGAAGCCCCCGAGCCCGGGCCTGCTGCGGGAACCCAGCAGCGCGCACGCTGCGCCTAGCCCCTGGCCAGTCGCGTCTGGGCTGCTGCCCAGCTGGTGCTATCCCGCGGCGGCCCCGGAGCGGGGGCAGCAGGCCCCAGCCCCCCCGTCCCGCTCGGGTCCCGCAGGGGAACGAACGGGGCTGGGCTGCCGATGCCTCCGCGGGATAGCACCAGCTGGGCAGCAGCCCAGACGCGACTGGCCAGGGGCTGGGCCCAGCGTGCGCACTGCTGGGTCCCCGCAGCAGGCCCCGGCTCGGGGGGTTCGGGGGCGCCGCAGCCGCCGAGCGCCATGGCCGCTTCCTCCCCCGCGGCAGTAGGAGCTGCAGCAGCAGCTGCTCCTGTGTCCCGCTGCCCGGGGGGGAGAACAACAGCCGCCGCTTGGCCCCGCGGGCCGCCCCCCTCCTCTCCCTACCACCCGACTGAGTCCTGCCTGTTCGGGGCCAGGCCGGACTCTTACTCACCCTGGTCCCGCGCTTCCCCTGAGTCTCCCAGGCCTCCCTCCAGCGCTTGCATAGGGGGGAGGAATGGTGAGCCTGGGGAAGAGGCGGGGATTCGGGGAGGGAGCCAATCGGGGGAGGAGGGGGTGGAGTCGGGGCGTGGGGGGGGGGGCGCGAGCACTTCCGGGCTCCAGGCTCCGGCGCATTTCCTTGTTTGTCCAGTGTCCCGACCGCATGTCGGTCGGGACGCGGGACAAACAAGGAAATATCGGGACAGTCCCGATAAAATCGGGACGTCTGGTCACCCTAGGGCCAGGGCACCATCGGAAACCCGGTACTAGGCGTGGACCCTGAGCAAGGCTTTTGGGTGATGCAGTAATGGAGCTAGGAGGTGATAAGGGGGGTTCTAGGCATCTCTAATCCCAGCCCCACTTCTCCTGTGCCCAAAGCCATGAGCATGAGCCCACCCCTCTCAGTCTCAGATCCCACAGCCCCAAAGACATGACTGGCCACTCACGCTGTGACCCAATTACAGCTAGGAAGGCTCTCTAGAAAGATAGGAGTGGGAAGAGCAACCCCCTTAGCCTGGCAGGCAGTACGCATCCTTCCCAGTATGGCAGAGACCATGCCTCAAGCGACGGTCCTGGGGCCGGTTTTCCTCAATGTCTTCATTCAT
>NW_027052847.1:0-129810 GCF_011386835.1 Chrysemys picta bellii
CGCCTCCCCCACCCGCTCCCTAGTGCCCCGACATCCCCCTCAGCCCCATCCCCTCCCGCACCCGCTCCCTAGAGCCCCGACATCCCCCTCAGCCCCCCCATCCCCTCCCCCACCCGCTCCCTAGTGCCCCGGCATCCCTCTCAGCTCCCCCCCCTCCGCCACCCGCTCCCTAGTGCCCCGACATCCCCCTCAGCTCCCCCCCCACCCGCTCCCTAGTGCCCCGACATCCCCCTCAGCCCCCATCCCCTCCCCCACCCGCTCCCTAGTGCCCCGACATCCCCCTCAGCTCCCCCCCACCCGCTCCCTAGTGCCCCGACATCCCCCTCAGCTCCCCCTCCCCTCCCCCACCCGCTACCTAGTGCCCCGACATCCCCCTCAGCTCCTCCCCTCCCCACCCGCTCCCTAGTGCCCCGACATCCCCCTCAGCTCCACCTCTCCCCCACCCGCTCCCTAGTGCTCCGACATCCCCCTCAGCCCCCATCCCCTCCCCCACCCGCTCCCTAGTGCCCCGACATCCCCCTCAGCCCCCACCCCTCCCCCACCCGCTCCCTAGTGCCCCGACATCCTCCTCAGCTCGCATCCCCTCCCCACCCGCTACCTAGTGCCCCGACATCCCCCTCAGCTCCCCCCCTCCCCCACCCGCTCCCTAGTGCCCCGACATCCCCCTCAGCCCCCATCCCCTCCCCCACCCGCTCCCTAGTGCCCCGACATCTCCCTCAGCTCCCCCCCCTCCCCTACCCGCTCCCTAGTGCCCCGACATCCCCCGTCAGCTCCCCCCTCCCCCACCCGCTCCCTAGTGCCCCGACATCCCCCTCAGCTCCCATCCCCTCCCCCACCCGCTCCCTAGTGCCCCGACATCTCCCTCAGCCCCATCCCCTCCCCCACCCGCTCCCTAGTGCCCCGACATCCCCCTCAGCTCCCCCCCTCCCCCACCCGCTACCTAGTGCCCCGACATCCCCCTCAGCCCCCATCCCCTCCCCCACCCGCTCCCTAGTGCCCCGACATCCCCCTCAGCCCCCATCCCCTCCCCCACCCGCTCCCTAGTGCCCCGACATCCCCCTCAGCTCCCCCCCTCCCCCACCCGCTCCCTAGTGCCCCGACATCCCCCTCAGCCCCCCCACCCGCTCCCTAGTGCCCCGACATCCCCCTCAGCTCCCCCCCTCCCCACCCGCTACCTAGTGCCCCGACATCCCCCTCAGCCCCATCCCCTCCCCCACACGCTCCCTAGTGCCCCGACATCTCCCTCAGCTCCCCCTCCCCTCCCCCACCCGCTCCCTAGTGCCCCGACATCCCCCTCAGCCCCCATCCCCTCCCCCACCCGCTCCCTAGTGCCCCGACATCCCCCTCAGCTCCCCCCCTCCCCCACCCGCTCCCTTGTGCCCCGACATCTCCCTCAGCTCCCCCCCCTCCGCCACCCGCTCCCTAGTGCCCCGACATCCCCCTCAGCCCCATCCCCTCCCCCACCCCCTTCCTAGTGCCCCGACATCCCCCCCCCCACCCGCTCCTTAGTGCCCCGACATCCCCCTCAGCCCCCATCCCCTCCCCCACCCGCTCCCTAGTGCCCCGACATCCCCCTCAGCTCTCCCCCTCCCCCACCCGCTCCCTTGTGCCCCGACATCTCCCTCAGCTCCCCCCCTCCGCCACCCGCTCCCTAGTGCCCCGACATCCCCCTCAGCCCCCGTCCCCTCCCCACCCGCTACCTAGTGCCCCGACATCCCCCTCAGCTCCCCCCCACCCGCTCCCTGCTCCCTAGTGCCCAGACATCTCCCTCAGCCCCCCAACTTACCCCACCCCCTCTGCCCCCGCCCCCCCATCCACCCCATGCCCCCAGCCCCGCCCTGTGCCCCATCCACCCCCTGCCCCCCCACCCGCTCACTAGAGCTGTGACATCCCCCTAACCCCCCAACCTGCCCCGTCCGCCCCTGCCCCCAGCCCCCCATCCGCCCCCTGCGCCCATGGGGACCCCTCAACCCCTGCATTCCCTCCCCACCTGTTCCCTGGAGCCGCAACGTCCCCCTGAGCCCCCATCCCCTCACCCACCTGCTCCCTAGAGCCCTGACATCCTCCTCAGCCCTCCAACCTGCCCCGTCCCCCCTGCCCCACCACCCCCATCCACCCCATGCGCCCCATCCACCCCCTTGTCCCCTCCCCCACCCGCTCCCTGCTCCCTAGAGCCGTGACATCCCCCTCAGCCCCCAACCTGCCCCGTCCCCCCCAGCCCCCAACCACCCACTGCGCTCAGGCCCGCCCTGTGCCCCTGGGGACCCCTCAGCGACCCCATCCCCTCCCCCACCCGCTCCCTGTTCTGTAGGGCCCTGACATTCTCTTCAGCTCCCCAACCTGCCCCGTCCCTGGGCCTCCCCAGCCCCCCCTCCACCCCCAGCCCTGCCCTGCGCCCATGGGGACCCCTCAGTCCTGCTCCCCAAACTCCCCCTAGTTCACCCTCAGCCCCCCGTCATCCCCCAGTGCTCCCCTCCCCCACCTTGTCCTCTCTCCTTGGCCTTTCCCTTTGCCCTGCCGATGTGCTGCCTCCCCCAGCGTCCTCCTCCCACCCCACCCCAATCGACTCCAGCCCATTTCTCCAGTGCTGGGCCCCACGTCCCTGTCACCCCATTGCCTTCTCCATCCCCAGTGTGCGAGTCCCTTATCTCCACTCTCTGCTACCCCCCAACCTGACGGATTCCCCTTTTCAGCCCCCGTGGGGCCCTCCAACCTGCCCCACCCGTCCTCTCTGGGCTCTCTAAATCCCCCAGTCCCACAGTGCACTTGGTAACCCTACTCTCCTATACTCCTAATCCCCCTAGGCCCTTACCTTGGGTCCTCCTGGACACCCCAACCCCACTGTCCCGCCCCCACATATATCCCAGTCCTTCATTCACACGCTGAGCCAGTCCCTCGGGGCCCCCACTGCCCACCAAACTTCTCCATCCATGAGGCCCGGGAAGGGGGGGCAAGCTCCCAATTTGGCTGGGCTTGGTGTGTATGTGTGTGCTGGGCTCACAAAGGCGTTTTGCTCCTTTGGGGTGGGGTGTGGTTTTTGGCACAAGGTGACATGGTTTAGTAGCCCTGTGGATGCCATGTGGTGTCTGGAATGGGGCATGTGTGTTCCCATGATGCCCCTTCCCCTCTGCCTGCAGAGCTGAGGACAGACAGGTCTGAGGAGCAGAGCAGGAGTTCTGGGAAGGAGAAGAGCAATATGAAGATGGAGTCTAAGATGACATCAGGTGACTTCTGTGGAGGGAGACATGCTGGACAGTGCCAAGGACTGGGGAGACAACCAGGTGTGAGCCCAGGGTGCAGAGAGAGCTGGGGGAGGGTCTCTGTGTCTGTAACACTTCCCAGTCCTCTCTCACAGATGGAGTCCAAGAGGGATAGGAAGGAGAGGACGAGAGCCCCAGTACTAAAGAAAAATAAGGTGCATCCTAGCTGGGCCTGGGGCTCTGTGGGGTTAAGACTAGTGGAAGGGACAAGAGTCTCCTGTGCCGAGTGATTATGTTGGGTGCAGGTGCAGTGGGGTGCTTTCTAATTGTAGCTCTGACAACATCATGGGAAGGGGGTTCAGGGTAGAGCCCTGGGGTGTGGGAGATGCGAGAAGGAGAGCCTGGCCATCACGGCAGATTGTGATGATAACTTTTGTTTTTCCTTCTTGTGTTGTGTTTGGCACCAAGGGAAAAGAAGTGTGTGGTGGGGGTGGGGGACAGAGTCCGTCTCGGTGGTGAGATGGAAAGCGAGCGAGAGCGCAAGCGTTGTTGATGCCAGGCAAGACCTGTCCAGCTGGGAGCGGAGCAGCTGTCACTGTGAGATCAGTGTCTGGTTTGGTGAGGGCTCTGGTCACAGCCCCCCTGGCTCCAGGCAGGGACTTCCCGTTAGCTGGGTGTGGGTTTGTTTAAAAAAAGAACAAAAAAACAAGAAAAAGGGTTTCCTGACTAGCTGTGGATTCAAGGGAGTTGATGTTGCCATTTGCGGGGGCTGTTCCACTCTCTGGCCAGCAGTGGTGTTTGCTCCCTAGCAGTAGTTGGGTTCATGAGGGTGACTCCTTGTTCTGAGTTTTGTTCCTTCCTCCTAGGTTTCTCTCTCTCTCTCTTCTCTGTGTTGGCCAACTGACACTCCAACACTCTCTCTCTCTCTCTCCTTTCATGAGCACCTGTCATGTTCAGTTGCCTGCATCCTCTTCCTCTGCGCCTCCCCTCCCCCCCCCCCCCCGTCTCCTATGGACTAATCTGGGTCTATCTGCCTATCAGGGTTGGAAGAGCCCTCAGGAGGTATCTAGTTCAACTCCCTGCCTAAATCAGGACCAATCCCCAACTAAATCATCCCAGCCAGGGCTTTGTCAACCCTGACCTTAAAAACCTCTAAGGAAGGAGATTGCACCATCTCCCTAGGTAACCCATTCCAGTGCTTCACCACCCTCCTAATGAAAAAGTTTTTCCTAATATCCAACCTAAACCTTCCCCACTGCAACTTGAGACCATTGCTCCTTGTTCTGTCATCTGCTACCACTGAGAACAGTCTAGATCCATCCTCTTTGCAACCCCCTTTCAGGTAGTTGAAAGCAGCTATCAAATCCCCCCTCATTCTTCTCTTCTGCAGACTAAACAATCCCAGTTCCCTCAGCCTCTCCTCATAAGTCATGTGCTCCAGCCCCCTATTCATTTTTGTTGCTCTCCACTGGATTCTTTCCAATTTTTCCACATCCTTCTTGTAGTGTGGGGCCCAAAACTGGACACAGTACTCCAGATGAGGCCTCACCAATGTCGAATAGAGGGGAATGATCATGTCCCTCTATCTGCTGGCAATGCCCCTACTTATACAGCCCAAAATGCCGTTAGCCTTCTTGGCAACAAGAGCACACTGCTGACTCATATCCAGCTTCTAGTCCACTGTAACCCCTAGGTCCTTTTCTGCAGAACTGCTGCCTAGCCATTCGGTCCCTAGTCTGTAGCGTTGCATGGGATTCTTCTGTCCTAAGTGCAGGACTCTGCACTTGTCCTTGTTGAACCTCATCAGATTTCTTTTGGCCTAATCCTCTAACTTGTCTAGGTCCCTCTGTATCCAGTCCAGCCCCGGCCGAGCACCTCCGGCACCAGCAGCTCCGACCCTGGGGCGCCGGTCCGGCCTGCTCGGCTCGGCTCCGGCCCAGGCCCCGCGGCCCGGTTCGGGCCCGGCCCGTGTCCGACCCCCCAGCTCGGCTCCGTCCCGGCCCCCGCAGCTCAGCTCGGCTCCGGCCCGGCCCGGCCCGGCCTGGCTCTGCTCAACTCCAGCCCGGCCCTGGCTGAGCGGCTCGGGCCCAGCCCCCGCGGCTCGGCTCCGGGTCCGGCTCGAGCCCGGCCCCGGCTGAGCGGCTCCGGGTCCGGCCCGGCCCCCGCGGGCCTGGCCCGGCCCCCGCGGCTCGGCTCCGGGCCCGGCCCCCGCGGCTCGGCTCCGGGTCTGGCCCGGCTCGGGCCCGGCCCCCCAGTTCGGCTCCAGCCCGGCCCTGGCTGAACGGCTCCGGGCCAGACCCAAGCCCCACGACCCCGGCTGGAGCTCCGGCCGGAGCGGGGCCCGATTCCTGGGGGTGGGGCTTGCGGCAAGCCATGCCCCCAGGAATTGGGCCCCGCTCTTGCTAAAGCTGGCCCTGGGGGGAAGCTCCCCGCGGTGAGGCTTAGAGGCTCTCTGCTGCAATCGGGCCTGTGAGATATTAGTCTTGCAGTATTTGTTCAGTGCTGATGGATTGGCTGTAGGAGCTGTGTCTGGGGAGTCCCCACAGAACTGCCCGGTGGAAAGAGGGGGCTGTTCAGTTCTGCTGACTTTGCAGCTGGACGCAGCCTTTTGGGTCCTAGTGCCGGTGGTGTTCCCCGTCTGTGTGCTGGGAGGGGCCATCCTGTTCTCTGTACAGCAGGGAGTGCATGTGCTGGGGCGGGGTGGGGAGACTGGGGGAAATAAGCAGTAGGGAAGGAAGGGGGTGGGATGGGGAGGAGATGGGCAGTGGGGAAGGGGTATGGGATGGGGAAGAGAAGGGGATGAGGGATGCGGGGACAGGGGAGAACCGGGAGCCCAGCATGCAGCATCCCCTTGGCAGCAGCTGAGGCTCGCCCATTAAGCAGCCCCATCGAACCCTCCCCCTGACTAGCCCCACCTGCCCTGCATCTGTACCACCCACCCACAGAGCCCCAGCTAGCTTCACTTGGACCCCCACCCCAATGAGCCCCACCTCCCCTGCACCCGCCCTCCCACTGAGCTCCCCACACCTAGACACCCCCTGCTGAGCCCCAAGCACCTTCACCTGGACCCCTCTACAGAGTCCCACTGCCCCATCAACCCCCAACGAGCCCCTGTGTATCCAGATCCCCCACTGAGCCACCTGCACCCCGACTGCTCCACCCAGAACCCTGTTAGCCCCACCTGGATCCCCCCACACTGAGCCCCTCCACACTTGGATCCTGACGGGCTGAGCCTGCCTCCCACACCTGGTGCACCTGGCGCAGAGGGGCAGTGCCCAAAGGTGTTTCTGGGGCAGGCCCATCCCTTACAATGTGTCAGGGTCGGGTGCAGCCTCACTGTCGAGTCCCTGTCCTGGGAAGGGAGGTGGGAGGCTGCAGGGTGATCTCCCACCTCCAGGCAGCCAGTGGCCTGGGCTCCCCCTGCCAGGCTGCAGCTTCCACGTTTATTTATTGACAAATAACATTTGCAGAATTTTAAAATAGTGCACAGAATTTTTAATGTTTTGGTGCTGAATTCCCTCAGGAATATGGAGTGCTGGGCAGTTGTGGGGGGGCTGTGAGAGGGGCACTAGGCAGTGGGGGGTGCTGGTTATAGGGCTCTACGGGCCAGAGGAGCACTGGGCATGGGAGTTGCCAGGCATAAGGGGGAGGGGGGAATGGGCGGGGGGTAGTATGGCAGAGCACACTGACAGCTGACAGCGCACTGGCGTGGCCACATTTGCGGCACTTGCAGCAGCATTGGGAGTGGTGCATTATGGGCAGCTATCCCAGCATTCAAGTGACTGCAACGTGCTTTTCAAATGGGAGGGGTGGGGTGGAGTGTGACAGGGAGTGTGTTGTGTGTATGTGGGGGGAGAGAGAATGGGGTTTTGGGGGGCTGAGCACGTCAGCATGCTGTCTTGTAAGTTCAGACAGCAGCAGACCCCCCCTCTCCCCTGCATCTCTCTCTCACACAGCATTGCACAGTAACGGCTTGCATGCCGGCTGTCAGAAATGGGGCTTTGAAAGGGCATTTCCGCATTCCTACAGGAATTCAAAACAGTGACAAGAGTGGCCACTTGACTTAAGGGGATTATGGGACGCTCCGGAGGCCAATCAGAGCGCAGTAACGCAACACCTCGTTCACACTGATGCCCGGGCGTTGTAGCCAAGGCGCAGCAAACGTTATTCCTCTCACCGAGGTGGAGAACCAGGCGCGCTGTAGCCACAGAGTCAGAGCGCTCTACGTGCCATGCCAGTGTGGACGGGGAGTGAGCTAGTGCACCCAGGCTCCTTTATTGCGCTGTAACTCGCAAGTGTAGCCAAGCCCTGAGTGAGCAGTCTGTGCGTCAGGGTCCGCACTTGTGAACACACCTAGCCAGCAAAGGAATTCCTGTAAGCAGGAAGTTTCCGTTTTCAACCTTCTAGGCAAAAGGTGTGTGTGGGCGGGGGAGGGGGGGGGAAGAACCCAATCCTGCTAAAGGGAAGAATGAGTGTCCAGCCTTGAAATTGGTAGCAGCTGAGAATCTAAAAGCTAGTGTCTGTGTTGATGCAAATTACCTGGCTGGCATGGAGAAAAAAGACTTGCTAATAGCTATTAGCACAGAGAGCCCACCCAATCAGCCAGTGAATTCTGTTAAGCAAGAAAAATCAGGGTTTGATCCTTCAGGACAAGGAGGAAAAAGAGTACTTGATTTTGCAAAGGAAAGCCACAGGTTAACCCTAAAATGCCAAAAACCCAATGGTTTTGGGCCAAAGGTGTGGCATGACAAAAATGATTGTAAATGGACACTTGCAATGGATTTGTTGTTATTGCTAATGGTAATTTTTGTAACTAATGTCTTGCTATTAGCAAGAACTGAAAAATGTACAATGTGCCTAATCTTTTGGAAAATCCCTTGAACACGTTAAGAGTAATACATAAGAACATACTTTATGTTCAAAGACCTTGTTATCCTAATGTTTCACAGTTAATGCCTGTAAACAGCATTGGAACTTTTCACAGGGGAAAAGACATTCCAGATCTGATGTGCTGTATGAAAAGGGAAACTAAGGCACACTACCATATTGCTTTCACGGCTAAATGCCAAGATTCCTATACTACGAACAACATTAATATCTACATTGGCTTGATGTTAATTGGGTTCCAAACATTTGCCAGAGCTTTTATGAATAAAGTAGCTATGTTCTTTAGCTCTTGGCAAGATCACATGAGACATACAGGAACCATGCTGCAAGAGCAGATTCAATCCACTATTGTTCTAACCAAGTTTTACCTTGAGTTTGTAAAGAGATTCAATCATGTTATTGAACATGACTTTGATAAACCATTTCTGTTATACACTGGTACGGCTTCTAACCCAAGACTAGCTGTAGTGAGACAGAACCCAGGATGGGGAGCTCTTGGGATGCAGTTAGGGATGTTTGTCATCCCTTCCTGCATCAACTTTGCATTTGGGGTGTGACGTTCTTGACATAATCTGTAACTGTATAGATCACTGTTGCAACCACTGTTCTATATCTGCAGCAAATATTGTATAAAGGTTGTCGTGTAAGGGGTCTATGGAGAGGTTATGGTTTGTTGGTTATGATTATGCTGTCTATATGTGTGTTTCATTTTTGTAGTTGAAGTTATGAATATTGGCTTTATATTGTCTGTATTTCAAACTTATGCTATGCTTCTGGGAGACACCCCAGACAAGTTGGTGTCAGCTCTGCCTAGCCTGCTTGATGGCCCATTAAGGACCATCAGCTATACAACTGACCCATTGAGAGAAGGCAGATACACCTTGTGACTCAGCAAAGTATGCAGGGACTTGCCCATGTGACTCCAAACTCCATTTTGCTGTAATTTTCCACAGTAAGGACAAAGAGGTGTCCTTGCACCTGGAAGAGACTATAAAAGGCAGATGCCTCATCTCCATCTTGTCTTCAATCCTGCTTCTTACCCGTGGAGGGACTTTGCTACAAATGGAAGCTCTACACAAAGGACTGATGACCCATCCCAGCTGGGGATGTTCCAGAGACTTGATTTGAACCTGCAGTTTATTCCATCATTGCTACAAGCCTGAACCAAGAACTTTCCCATTACTGTGTGTGTAATTGATTCCATTTAACCAATTCTAGCTCTCATCTATATCTTTTTCCTTTTATGAATAAACCTTTAGATTTTAGATTCTAAAGGATTGGCAACAGCGTGATTTGTGGGTAAGCTCTGATTTGGACGTTGAGCTGGGTCTGGGGCTTGGTCCTTTGGGATTGGGAGAACTTTTTTCTTTTATTGGGGTTGTCAAGGCTGGATCCCCACTTTGAACTTTAGGGTACAAATGTAGGGGCCTGCATGAAAACTTTTAAGCTTAACTACCAGCTTAGCTCTGGTTCCGCTGCCACCATTTTAATTTTTCCCTTTCTGAGAAGCCTTGAAAAACCTTCACCAATTCCCTGGTGAATACAGATCCAAACCCCTTGGATTTTAAAACAAGGAGAAATTAACCATCCCCCCTCCTTCCTCCCACCAACTCCTGGTGAATTAAGATCCAAACCCCTTGGATCTTAAAACAAGGAAAAATCAATCAGGTTCTTAAAAAGAAGGTTTTTAATTAAAGAAAAAGGTAAAAATTATCTTTGTAAAATTAGTATGGAAATTAACCTTACAGGGTAATTAAACTTAAAGAGCTCAGAGGACTCCCCTCTAGTCTTAGGTTCAAAGTACAGCAAACAAAGATAAACACTTTAGTAAAAGGTACATTTACAAGTTGAGAAAACAAAGGAAAACTAACACGCCTTGCCTGGCTATTTACTTACAAGTTTGAAATAGGAGAGACTTGTTTAGAAAGATGTGGAGAACCTGGATTGATGTCTGGTCCCTCTCAGTCCCGAGAACGAACACACTCCCAAACAAAGAACACAAACAACAACCTTCCCCCCCCCCCCCCCCAAGATTTGAAAGTATCTTGTCCCCTTATTGGTCCTTTAGGTCAGATGCCAGCCAGGTTACCTGAGCTTCTTAACCCTTTACAGGGAAAAGGATTTTGGAGTCTTTGGCCAGGAGGGATTTTATAGTACTGTACACAGGACAGCTGTTACCCTTCCCTTTATAGTTATGACACGCCCCCCAAATCACAGATAGTGTTGGACGTTTGGTTTCACACTGGCTGTGATTTTTTTCTGGAGTTTTAGGAGAAAACAGAGTTAATAAGACACATGTACCTTTAGACATACTACTGATTATATAAAAACTAACAATATGTTTTATTTTAAGAACAATTGTTAATCAGTTAACTCTGGGAAACTTTTCCGGGAGAGTGCATTAGCCACTTTGTTAGAAGCTCCTGAAATGTGTTGTATTTTAAAATTAAAATTTTGGAGAGCTAAACTTCACCGAAGAAGTTTTTTGTTATTTCCCTTGGCGGTATGAAGCCACTGTAGCGCAGCATGGTCTGTTTGTAGTTGGAAACGCCGTTCCCAAACATATGGGCGTAGCTTTTCCAGCGCGTACACAATGGCATAGCATTTCTTTTTGCTGATTGACCAATGGCTTTCCCTCTCAGACAGTTTCTTACTGACAGGATGGAATTTTTGATCCGGTCCTTCCTGCATTAAAACTGCTCCCACGCCTCGCTCGGACGCATTTGTGGTTACTAGGAACGGTTTGTTAAAGTTTGGGGCCCTTAGTACAGGGTCAGACATGAGTGTTGCCTTACGCTGGTTAAAGGCCTTTTGACACTCATCAGTCCACTGAACTGCATTTGGCTGTTTCTTTTTGGTTAGGTCTGTCAGCGGGGCGGCGATTTGGCTGTAGTGGGGTACAAATTGCCTATAATATCCAGCCAAGCCTAAGAAGGATTGGACCTGTTTTTTAGACTTTGGAACCGGCCACTTTTGGATAGCATCCACTTTGGCCTGTAGGGGATTTATAGTTTCTTGACCCACCTGGTGCCCCAGGTAAGTTACTCTGTTTTGGCCTATTTGACACTTTTTAGCCTTAACAGTTAGTTCTGCCTGCTGGATGCGCTCGAAAACTTTTTTCAGGTGCTCCATGTGCTCTGCCCATGAATCAGAAAAAATGGCCACATTACTGAGGTAGGCAACTGCAGATTCTCCCAATCCCGCTAGGAGACCATCTACAAGTTTTTGGAAGGTGGCGGGTGCATTTCGCAACCCGAAAGGGAGTACATTGAATTCATACACCCCTGCCTGGGTGACGAAGGCTGACCTTTCCTTAGCGGGTTCATCTAGTGGTACTTGCCAGTACCCCTTAGTTAAGTTTAAAGTAGAGATGAATTGGGCATGTCCCAATTTCTTCAATAGCTCATCTGTGCGTGGCATTGGATAGTTGTCAGGACGAGTTACAGCATTTAGCTTACGGTAGTCCACGCAAAAGCGTATTTCCCCATCTGGTTTGGGAACTAGAACCACTGGAGATGCCCATGCACTCTTAGTGGGGCGGCTTATACCCATCTGTAGCATGTCCTGGATCTCCTTTGTATAGCAGTTTTGGCATGAGGTGACTCCCGGTAGGGTGGGGTTCTAATAGGGTGAGCATTACCTGTGTCAATGGAGTGGTATGCCCGTTCTGTCCAGCCTGGAGTGGCTGAGAAAATTGGTGCAAAGCTTGTGCACAGCTCCTTGATCTGCTGTCGCTGCAGACGTCCAAGGGTCGTGGAGAGGTTCACCTCTTCTACGCCACCATCCTTTTTTTCTTCGTAGTAGACACCTTCAGGCCACTCCACGTCATCTGTTTCCTGGGCTGTAAACTGGCAAACGTTTAATTCTCTGGAATAAAAGGGCTTAAGGGAATTAACATGGTATACCTTAGGCTTTATGTTGGAGGTGGGGGAGGCTATGAGATTGTTAACAGCTTCTAGGCGCTCCTGGACCGTGAATGGTCCTTCCCACGATGCTTCCATTTTATGGGCCTGGAGCGCCTTTAAGACCATGACTTGGTCTCCTACTTTGAAGGACCGTTCTCTGGAATGTTTATCATACCAGGCCTTTTGCTCTTCCTGAGCATTCTTTAGGTTTTCTTTAGCAAGGGCTAAAGAGTGTCGGAGGGTGCTTTGTAGGTTGCTTACAAAGTCTAGAATGTTAGTTCCTGGAGAAGGCGTAAACCCCTCCCATTGCTGCTTTACCAACTGTAATGGCCCCTTAACCTCGCGGCCATACACAATTTCAAATGGTGAAAACCCTAAACTGGGATGTGGTACAGCCCTGTAGGCAAAAAGCAACTGCTGCAACACTAGGTCCCAATCATTGGAGTGTTCATTTACGAATTTACGTATCATGGCCCCCAAAGTTCCATTAAACCTCTCCACCAGGCCATTGGTTTCATGGTGGTAAGGGGTGGCAACCAAGTGATTCACCCCATGAGCTTCCCACAGGTTTTCCATGGTCCCTGCCAGGAAATTAGTTCCCGAATCTGTAAGGATGTCGGAGGGCCAACCTACCCTGGCAAAAATGTCTGTTAATGCCTGGCACACACTTTTAGCCCAGGTGTTGCTTAAGGGTACTGCTTCCGGCCATCGGGTAGCAAAATCCATGAAAGTCAGTACGTACTGCTTTCCTCTGGGTGTCTTCTTTGGGAAAGGACCCAGAATATCCACAGCTACGCGCTGAAATGGGACCTCAATTATGCGTAGTGGCTGGAGAGGGGCTTTAACCTGGTCTTGGGGCTTTCCCACTCGTTGGCACACCTCACAAGACCGGACATATTTAGCAACGTCCTTGCCCATTCCCTCCCAGTGGAAGGACTTCCCCAACCGGTCTTTGGTTCTGTTCACCCCAGAATGGCCACTGGGATGATCATGGGCTAAGCTCAAGAGCTTTACCCGATACTTAGTGGGAACTACCAACTGTCTTTGAGGATGCCAATCTTCCTGGTGCCCACCAGAAAGAGTCTCCTTGTATAAAAGTCCTTGTTCTGCAACAAACCGGGATTGGTTCGAAGAGCTGAGAGGCGTTGGGGTGCTCCGTGCCGCCACCCAAGCTTTCTGAAGGCTGTCATCTGCTTCCTGCTCGGCCTGGAACTGTTCCCTTGATGCTGGAGACATCAGTTCCTCCTTGGACTGTGGACTGGGGCTTGGTCCCTCTGGAAGTGATGCAGGTGCTGGGGCTGTTTCCATTGACTGTGGTCCGCTGGTGCACTATGTGGTATCTCAGGCTCTGGCTGAGCCTCTTGGGTAGGGTTATCTGCTGCTTCCGCCAGGTCAGGCTCGCTGGTGCCCTCTGGCGTTGGAGTTGTAGACGGGTTTGCAAGCGCTGGACTCAGTGCTGGCAATGGTCCTGGTGCTGGTTGCGTTGCCAGTTCCGGTTCTGGGACTGGCTTTGGCTGGGTCTCTGGGATTGGATCCACTACGGCTGTTGCAGTCGTTGGCAGGGGATCCTGTTCCACCACCTTTGTCTGGGTCTCTGGTAACACAGCCGGGGCCCTGGTGGACGGCTCAGGAACAGGGATGGGTGTGAAAGCTTGCTTAGCCTTGGCTAGTTCCAGTTGGTTTTCATAACCATTCATCCCCATAACGAGTGGCACTGGTAGTGATACTGGGAAACTGGAGTGTCTAAGGGAATTGCTGGTGTGACTTGTGGTTAGCCAGTGGAGAAAAACCAAAGTCCTCTCTGTCTGGCTGGTTTGGTTTGCCTGAGAAGTGGGAAGACCCCAGCCCTGGGCTGTAAGTGCCCTGCTTGAAGCGATTTGTCCTGAACTGGCACTCTCCGTTGGGTCCCGCCAGAATCGCCTCGTCACAGCCTGGCTGAGAATTCCCAGCAGCAACAACTGAAGGGCAACACAGTCAGACTCCCCAATAGGCAGCGTTGGTTCTAGGAGCCCTGGCCAGGGTGTTCTCCTGGGTTCGATGGTAACCCTGCCCCACCGTGCAGGCTGGGGCAAGTCACGGAGCTCTCTGGGCTTCAGTTTCCCCAGGTGTCCAATGGGTAGAATTCCTACCTCCCAGGAGGGCGGTGGAGCTTCATTAATCAGGGGGAGTAAATGATGCCAAGAACCTCCTACCCAGATGGGTCAAACCAAAGGTCCATCTAGTCCAGTATCCTGTCTTCCGACAGTAGCCAGTGCCGCTCCGGGGCCGCCGCGCGATAGCACCAGCTGGGCAGCAGCCCAGACGCGACTGGCCAGGGGCTGGGCGCAGCGTGCGCGCTGCTGGGTTCCCGCAGCAGGCCCCGGCTCGGGGGGTTCGGGGGCGCCAGAGCCGCAGCCGCCAAGTGCCATGGCTGCTTCCTCCCCCGCGGCAGTGGGAGCTGCAGCAGCGGCTGCTCCCGAGTCCCGATGGCCGGGGGTGAGAACAGCCGCCGCCTGGCCCCGCGGGCCGCCCTCCTCCTCGCCCTACCACCCAACTGAGTCCTGCCTGCTCGGGGCCAGGCCGGACTCTCACTACCCCGGCCCCGCGCTTCCCCTGAGTCTCCCGGGCCTCCCTCCAGCGCTTGCGGAGGAAGGGTTTTTTTTTTTTTGGCCCCGCCCCCCGCCATGCCCCCCCCACGTCACACCCCCCCCCCCCCGCGTCCCGATATTTGTCTTTGGTGATCTGGTCACCCTAGCTAGTTATAAGAGACACTGACTGATCAACACAGCTTCAGTTAGACCCAGACTGCACACCAGCAAGTGTGATAGCAAAAGTGAGAATGGTGATGTAAGCAGAGTCTGAATGAATGAGCTCTTCTCTGGTTTCTAGTGATGAGCTAGAACAGGAGTAGTCAATTATTTTTTGTCAAGGGCCAAATTTCTTGGTCAAGGTATAGTCAAGGTCCAGACTCCGGAGAAAATAATAAAGACATTATAACAACAATGATAATTATAAGATTTTGGGTCTGTTCAAAAACATCTGGTGGTCCGGATTTGGCCCGCCATCATCTGCCCATTGACTGCTCCTGGGGGGAAAAGACTTCAGGAGCAGATTGTATTTGCACAGACACACCTACACTGCCTAGGCATGCAGCAGAGGGAGCTGCTCTGCCAAAATGATCAGTTTTGGCTGGTTTTGGGTTACAAATCACTCTAGTATTTGAGTGGAAGGGCAATGAAATGTTGTTATCCTGAGTGTGTGAGCAAAGGGCATCAGAACTGTGATTTGCAGGCCCCTGACTGAGTGGGTCACGCAGGGATTCTCACTTGCTAAGCAGGGGGTAGAGTTGCCAAATCCCAGTGAAAGAGAGACAAGGATGGAGGCGGGAATTCTTTTCTGGTGGTGTGGGCTCTGGCTAAGAGTGGTCTCTCCCTTGTTTAAAGACAGAGCTGGTTAGTCTCAGTGGTGAGCCCTTGTTTTGTTCCGTGGTCACTACCCCTGCAATCACTGCTAACCAGCTGTAGGTGCTGAGCCTTAGACCTGGTGTGGGGCCATGTTACAGTGAAAGGGACTGTCCAGCCTGCACCAGCAGGGAGGTTCCCCACTACTGGCTGAAATCCCTGAGAGCTGGGTAAGTGACAGAACCTCCGAATGTGGCAGCGGAGAAAGTGGTGGCAGCAGCGGGCCATGACAAAAATGGGTGGAGCAGCAGAGTGAACAACAGCAGTGGTGGGTGACAGCAGCGAGTGAATGCTAGCAACTGTGAGCCAATTGCAGAGGCAGCAGCTGAAGCATTGCTCAATGCCTCCCCCCACACCCATGGTGGGAGGTTGTAACGGGGTCCCTGAGGTGTAACGTGGACTGTGGGACTGCTGAGCCCTCCAACCCCACCTGCCTGGGCCGTCCCTCACACTGCGGTGCTAATGTCAAGCTACAAGCCTCGGACAGGCCCTGCACTCACACAGCCATCCACAGGCAGGGACACACCTGTTACCCGAAATTGGGTCAGCTAGTGAGCTTAGGGAGGACTAATGACCCACCAGAGTTTGGCAGAAAGCAGTACGTTTATTATATTGATAGCTAAGCTCAAAATAGAGGGTGGTGTCACATTCACACTTGCATACTCATGCTCCCAGGACAGGCATGGCACTGGAGATGTCAGGATCCTTCAACGTAAGTGTCCCACAGCATAGCGATGGATTGTGCGATGAAGGTAAGTCTTCCCGAGGCATGATGGAATGCAATGCGGTGAACCACTGGCCAGGCGGTCCGGGCGAAGGGCCTTCACGGGAGGTACAAGCTTGTGAGTGCACTGCTGAGCACATGGCCCCTTCCCCTTTTAAGGACCTGCTCCTCATGGCCTGTGACTAGAGATGACTTGGCTGCATCTGGTTGGTCACACTCCACCTCAGCCAGTGTCCATGCAGTGTCCATGCATTGGGTGTGTGAACGCTGCCTAATTAGAGTCCCAGACACCTTGTGGAGCTTGGGGGCGGAGGCTTGACTGATTAGGGGGCCTATAAAAGCGGCCGCCAGCCAGGCAGCGGCACAGCTGTGAGCAGCGGCACAGGAGGCAGCAAACAGGGGAGTTTGAGTGGGAGTCTCATTGGAGGAGAAGGTATCTGTACTTGCGTCTGTCTTTGTAGTGCTTGTGTGTGTAGAGGCCTGTAGGGGCACTGTGCTGGGAGGGCAGCCGAGCCCTGAGTAGGGGGCGGAGCTTGGCTGATTAGGGGGCCTATAAAAGCAGCCGCCCAGCCAGGCAGCGGCACAGGAGGCAGTGAACAGGGCTGCTAACTGGGGAGTTTGAGTGGGAGTTTGCAGGGGGAGGTGGAAGGGGAGGCAGGAGGGCGCGGTGTCCCGTGTGCTCTGTTTCCCCAGGTGCACTGGGCAGAGACTACAGCGGCCATGAGCCAAGCAGCAGGGGACACAATGCAGATGATTGCATGTGGAAGCTGCGGTATGTACATGGTACTAGAAGGGGGAAGCCTAAACAGAGGTATGTCTGTATGAAGTGCCGTCTAATAGAGCTGCTGGAAGAAAAGATCCGAGGGTTGGAGATGCAGGTAGATACCCGGGTAGAGTTTAGAAGGGGGTTTGAGCAGCTGATGGAGGAAAGGCAAGGAGGGGCTGAAGGGGAATGCTCAGGGGTTCAGGTGGAAGCAGGGGCTAAGGTCTGTGAGGGGGAATATCTGAGGGAGAACAAGGGCAGTGGAAGCATGTGACCATGAGAAGCAGGCCAAGGAAAAGGAGGGCTAGTGAAGGGGAAATAGAACTCAGGAACAGGTTTGGGTGTTTGGATAGCGAGGAGGGGGGGCAGCAGGTGGTAACTGAAGGTGGGAGGGTGAGGAAGAAGAGAAGAGCAGCTAGCCCAATAGAGAGAGGGGAGGAGTTGATGGAGACAGCACCAAATCTGGGCCCCGGGAGGATACAGGATGGCACAAGGGGGAGTATAAAGGAAAATAGGAACGGACACGGGTTACGACTAGAGGGAACAGAGGATAGATTAGTAGATCGCACTGTCACCAGGCAAAGGCAGGTTTACGTGATTGGGGACTCCTTACTGAGGAGGTTAGACAGGCCTGTGACCAGGGCGGACCCAGAGAACAGAAGGGTGTGCTGTCTACCGGGTGCTAAGATACGGGATGTGGACCTGCGGTTGAAAAGGATCCTAAAAGGAGCAGGTAAGAACCCCTTGATAATCCTTCACGTAGGAACAAATGACACAGCTAGGTTCTCGTTAGAGAGAATCAAGGGAGATTATGCCAGACTGGGGAAGACGCTCAAGGAAATCGAGGCTCAGATCATCTTCAGTGGGATTCTGCCTGTTCCTAGAGAAGGGCAGCAAAGGGCTGACAGGATTGTGAGGATAAATAGCTGGCTAAGGGAGTAGTGCTATAAGGAGGGCTTTGGGATGTATGGTCACTGGGAGGCTTTCGGGGACAGACAACTGTTCTCACGGGATGGACTTCACCTGAGTAGGGAAGGAAATAGACTTCTGGGAGGGACGCTGGCTCATCTCATCAAAAGAGCTTTAAACTAGGAATCTGGGAGAGACGGTTGGGAGATGTCCAGTTAATCTCCACGCCAGATTCCAACATTGAAAAGGAGGGTGATGAGATAAGAACAGATATGTCCAAACCCTTCCCCCCGGCTATAAGAAGGAGAGGGGGGATGAACAGCAAGGGGTCCGTACCAAATTGCATAACTGATGGGAGACAGGCTAAACGGCATACATTAAGATGTTTATACACCAATGTGAGAAGCCTAGGTAACAAAATGGAGGAATTGGAGCTCCTGGTCCGAGAAATGAAACCGGATATCGTAGGAATAACCGAAACCTGGTGGAACAGTAGTCATGACTGGAGTACAGATATGGAAGGGTATGTGCTGTTTAGGAACGATAGGAACAAAGGTAAAGGTGTGGGGGGGTAGCATTGTATGAGGTAAACTGTAAAGAAATAATAACTGATGGAATGGATAAGACGGAGTCTGTCTGGGCAATACTCACACTGGGTAAAAGAACTACTAGAGCCTCCCCGGGATAGTGCTTGGGGTGTGCTA
The DNA here is from genome assembly GCF_011386835.1 of Chrysemys picta bellii. NCBI lineage: Eukaryota > Metazoa > Chordata > Testudines > Emydidae > Chrysemys > Chrysemys picta. The sequence goes on from NW_027052847.1 coordinate 18,533, forward strand.
TAGACCGCCGGGACTACCCTGGATATGGACAGAGAACTATTTAATGTTTTTAGGGAAGTAAATACTAATAGGAACTGTGTAATCATGGGAGACTTTAACTTCCCGGATATAGATTGGGGGACAAATGCTAGCAACAATAATAGGGCTCAGATGTTGCTAGACGTGCTAGCTGATGAATTCCTTCATCAAGTAGTAGCTGAACCGACGAGGGGGGAGGCCATTTTAGATTTGGTTTTGGTGAGTAGTGAGGACCTCGTTGAGGAAATGGTTGTAGGGGACAACCTTGGCTTGAGTGATCATGAGCTAATTCGATTTAAACTAAATGGAAAGATTAACAGAATTATATCAGAGACTAGGGTTTACAATTTCAAAAAGGCTAATTTTAATAAATTAAGGGGACTGGTAAGGGAAGTGGATTGGGCTAACATATTTATGGATCTAAAGGCGGATGGCGCCTGGGATTATTTTAAGTTGAAGTTGCAGGAGCTGTCGGAGGCCTGTATCCCGAGAAAGGGAAAACGGTTAGTAGGAAAGAGATTTAGACCAAACTCGGGGGTGGTACCGTTGGACTGGAGAATAGCTAATGTGGTTCCTATTTTCAAGAAAGGGAAAAAAAGTGACCTGGGTAACTACAGGCCTGTTAGTTTAACATCTGTAGTATGTAAGGTCCTGGAAAAAATTTTGAAGGAGAAAGTAGTTAAGGACCTTGAGGTCAATGGCAATTGCGACAAATTACAACATGGTTTTACGAAAGGCAGATCGTGCCAAACCAGCCTGATCTCCTTCTTTGAGAAAGTAACAGACTTTTTAGATAAGGAAAATGCAGTGGACCTAATATACCTCGATTTCAGTAAAGCATTTGATACGGTACCGCACGAGGAATTATTGGTTAAATTGGAAAAGATGGAGATCGATATGAAAATCCAGAGGTGGATAAGGAACTGGTTAAAGGGGAGACTGCAGTGGGTCATACTGAAAGGTGAACTGTCAGGTTGGAGGGAGGTCACCAGTGGAGTTCCTCAAGGTTCGGTTTTGGGTCCCATTTTATTTAATCTATTTATCACTGACCTCGGAACCAAATGTAGGAGTGGGCTGATAAAGTTTGCGGATGACACAAAGTTGGGAGGTATTGCCAATTCGGAGAAGGATTGGGATATTCTGCAGGGAGACTTGGATGACCTTGTAAATTGGAGTAATAGAAATAGGATGAAATTTAATAGTGAAAAGTGTAAGGTGATGCATTTAGGGATGACTAACAAGAATTTTAGTTATAAGCTGGGGACGCATCGGTTGGAAGTAACGGAGGAGGAGAAAGACCTCGGAGTCCTGGTTGACCGCAGGATGACTATGAGTCGGCAATGTGACGTGGCCGTGAAAAAAGCTAATGCAGTCTTGAGATGCATTAGGCGAGGTATATCTGGTAGGGATAAGGAGGTGCTGCTTCCGTTATACAAGGCACTGGTGAGACCTCATTTGGAGTACTGTGTGCAAGTTCTTGTCTCCCATGTTTAAAAGGGAACTCAAACTGGAATGGGTACAGAGAAGGGCCACTAGGATGATCAGAGGAATGGAAACCTGTCGTATGAAAGGAGACTCGAGGAGCTCGGTTTGTTTACCCTAACCAAAAGAAGGCTGAGGGGGGATATGATTGCTCTCTTTAAATATATCAGAGGGATAAATTCCAGGGAGGGAGAGGAATTATTTCAGCTCAGTACTAATGTGGACACGAGAAGGAATGGATATAAACTCGTGGTGGGGAAGTTTAGGCTTGAAATTAGACAAAGGTTTCTAACCATCAGAGGGGTGAAATTTTGGAACAGCCTTCCGAGGGAAACAGTGGGGGAGAAAGACCTCTTTGGCTTTAAGATTAAGCTTGATAAGTTTATGGAGGGGATGGTTTGATGGGATAACATGATTTTAGTCAATTAATCAACAGCGTGCCATCACTGGTAAATAGTATCAATGGTCAATGAGGGTCTGGCTAGAGAATCTTGCCTGCATGCTTGGGGTTCTACTGATTGCCATATTTGGGGTCGGGAAGGAATTTTCCTCCAGGGTAGATTGGCAGAGGCCCTGGAGGTTTTTCGCCTTCCTCCGCAGCATGGGGCGGGGGTCGCTAGCTGGAGGATTCTCTGCGACTTGAAGTCCTTAAATCACAGGATTCGGGGACTTCAACAGCTGAGTCAAGGGAAAGGGGGTGGGTCAGCTTTTGTGGCCTGCATCATGCGGGAGGTCAGACTAGATGATCATACTGGTCCCTTCTGACCTTAAAGTCTATGAGTCTACCTGGGAGCTCTCCTGATCTTCCAGCTGTTCAACCAATCCATTCATCCCACAAGCATTCCAGGAGGGAGGGGTGGGGGAAAGTGTAACAGACCTTTTGAGCATACAGATTATACATAGCATACAGATCACTGCTGCTCCTACAACATCACCCAACTGCATTACATGAATACTCTCCCAGCCACTCATGAGCCATAGTAGGGAGGCTCCAGTCAATTCCCCCCAGCTCCCCAGCCTTGCACCCCAGGATTGTACCATTGTGCACTTGTCAGCAGCCTAGCCAGTGTAAGCTCATTACCTAGTTCACCACACCCTCAGTGTGGAATGGACACACATCAGCCTTTGTAGTCTGAGCTGCAATTCCCCAAGCACGTCAAACAAAACACACTGTTTGAGGTAACATATCAAACAGGTTTATTAACTACAGAACAGTTGATTTAAGTGATTATAAGTAGCAGATGCAGAGGTCTTAATTCTAACTTAAAGAGGCTAAGCAAGATTTGAATCAAGCAGTGTCTCACCCTAAGAGCTGGTACAAGCAGCTTCCAGTTCTCCAATACACAGACTGAACCCCTTTCCAGCTTGGGACCAAACTCCCTCCTTCAAAGTCTTCGGCTACACTACGGACCTTACAGCGGCACAGCTGTACCGCTACAGATGTGCCGCTGTAAGGTCTCCCATGTAGCCACGCTTTGCCGATAGGAGAGAGTTCTCCTGCTGGCATGATTAAACCACCCCCAATGAGCGGCGTTAGCTATTTCTGCAGGAGAGCCTCTACTGCCAACATAGCGCTGTCCATATCAGCACTTCTGTCTGTGACAGTTGTCTGTCAGGGCTTTCTTTTTTCGCACCCCTGACCGACAGAAATTTTACCAACAGAAGTGGTGTTGACAAAGCCTTTGTCTTTCAGACAATCTTCCAGGTGTTGAGCTGAGCGGGGAGAGAGGCCAAGTAATGATGTCACTCTTCCTCTTTTATACTTTTTTCCGGCTGCTCGAAAGATTCTTGCTGTGACGTGGGTTAGCGTATCCCCATGGCATACGTGCCTTCTCCGAAAAGTCTCTGGGATAGTGGATTGAGTGTTGATGAGCCCTTAACTCCTGTCTGGCCACTGATGGCTGCTCCTTTGTCCCTACTGAAAGGCTGGCTTTGGGCATCTCCCAACCCCATGACATATTTCAGTAACACAAAAGGCAATACCTCATAACTTCACACACAATGATAGCAGAGACAATCCAACAGGATATTACGGTTCAACAGATCATAAAGTAATCGTTCTAGATTACTACATTTTTAATTGACTGAAACAAAGACATTATTTTAAATTAATCAGTCACAGAGGTTTAGTATGTTCATAACAATGTTCATTGCTTTTAGAAAAAGGGAACACTAATTTATTTTGTGTTATCTCCATAACCAGACATGTTTATGAAATTTCACCAACTTTATGTTTCCAAAGATTTTAGGCATAACAAAGGATTTTAAATCTTACTAAGGTACTGATTGTGCTGGAGGGTTCTCTTAAAACTAGTTCATCAAATAGTTCAGAGGTAAAGAAAGGGAAACTTGTTTGTCCAGCTATCTGGAAGGAAAGCGTTGTCCCTTTAAGGGCTAGCCTCTCTTCAACAGGGGGGTGAAGGGAGAAAGGGATGGACAGAAAGGACAGGGAGACTTTGGAAGCAAGTTTTTTGTACTATAGTAACTAAAATTAAAATATGTATTTTAGATAAGAGTGGTCTTTTGAAGGATTTATTTTAAAAACTATATGTCTGAAGAGCCAAGCATGTGAGGCTAAAGGTGAATACTCAGATCGTGGATCTAAAACTCTATGCAAGGATTTTTTAGAGATGTGATTTCATAATCTTCAGCAATCTTCTAATGAAATAGTTTAAAATTTGCTTTAAAAATAAGGTCCCGTAGACTAACATATTCTGAGTAAATATTACAGTAATGCACAACTGTTTTTGTCAGTAAATTCAGAAACTGAGACCTGGTCCACACTAACCCCCCCACTTCGGACTAAGGTACGCTAATAACGTAGCTGAATTCGAAGTACCTTAGTCCGAACTTACCGCGGGTCCAGACGCGGCAGGCAGGCTCCCCTGTCGATGCCACGTACTCCTCTCGCCGAGCTGGAGTACCGGCGTCGACGGCAAACACTTCCGGGATCGATCCCAGAAGATCGATCGCTTACATCCGGACCAGGAAGTAAGTATAGACGTACCCTGACAGTATATACCTAGGGGTTGGCAAATGCCTGTTAAATGGCTTCATTACCACTCGAATGGCTCTTTAACAGTTTCAATGTTGTGCTAATAGGATTGGCAGGCTGGAGGCTTTTTCACTTTTAAGTTACTAGCTCCCTTCCGGAGTAAGAGACACCAGGCTGCAGCAGCCAGCTGTGGGAGCCTGCAGGAAGGGTCAGAACAGGGATAGGAAGGTGGGGGGGTGGACACTAAGATCCAGGAGGTGCCCCGAATTTTCCGGTGCCCTACACAGCTGTGTATGCTGAGTATGCCTAAGGACGGCCCTGGGTGAATGTCACCTCCGTCCCTCCATCTCAGGGACCCAGTCTGAGCTGGGAGTTCATCTGAAAGAAAGGACGGATTCTCTCCCCAGCGAAGGAGGCCTCAGTGAAAGTGAAGATCGGGGCCTCATTATCAGCACTGAAAAATGCCACCTGCCCCTGTTCATAGTCCAGACAGACCCGAACCTGCCGGTGCCAGCTGCTCTGGGGCAGGGTGCTCTGAGGGGCAGGTTGAACCTTAGACACCCATCCCCACCAATTCATGGCCCAGATCCCCTCCTCAGGGGAAATGCCGATCCAGCCTTTCCTCCACACAGACTCCCTGGCCACCCCGATGGCCCAGAATTCCTCATCCCCCACCTCCACCTCCCAGTACCAACTCCCCGTGGTGAACCCTGGAGAGCCCAGCACACAGTGCCAACGATCAAATCGCTCAGGATTGTTGGGCAGGTCCTGCCGTGTGTCTCCCCATCTCACACCCCGCCGATCCTCAGACAGGATGAGTTCAGGATGAGCTGTGTCTGGATCCAGAGTCGCATGCACTGTGGGGAATTCAAGGGAATGGGTTAAAAAACCTCGGGACAGGAAGGGGGACAGCAGCTGAAGGGGGGGGTAGGGAGTGGGGGGAAGGGGAAGGACTGCAGTAGAGGACAGTAGGAGCTGAAATAGGGGGCAGAGAATGGGGAGGGGATAGGTAATTTTAAGTTGAAAAGATCGTAAATGTGTTATAAGACTGAAAACTATTATAACTGTACTTGTCATGAACCCCCCTTTCAGTGACAGGTGGGTCCCCCTTGCCGTCCCTTCATTCCCCATATTCGTCTTCTCACCAAGGGATGAAGGCAGAAACCCCCCCTCCCTTCAACCCCCGTTGTGATAACTGTCCCTACAGGCTGACCCTGACTGTGAGCGCTGCTGGCAGACGTGAGTGAGAGCTCATCAAAAGTCACAGTAACCCATGGTAATAAATGTTGAAAGTAGGGTGACCAGAGAGCAAATGTGAAAAACGGGACCAGGGGTGGGGGGTAATAGGAGCCTATATAAGAAAATGTCCCAAAAATCAGGACTGTCCCTATAAAATCGGGACATCTGGTCACCCTAGTTGAGAGGAAAGGGGTTGAAAGGGGAGTGAAACAGACTGAAATAGCTCAGACAGAGACCTCCTGCTATAACTCAAGGATTGAGTTAAGCTCATGCCTGGTGAACAAGCGACGTGTGGGACTGGTACTAAGGAGACCAAAATTGGTGTGTCAGAAACTGGGTGTAATTAGTGGACAATATAATGAGTGAACAGAGCTATTCCACCTCTCCCTTCCCTTTGGGGTTCTTGAAAGAAAAGCCTGTGGCAGGAGAGTCTGAGACTCACTGCTGATGGGTGGAGGGGTGACTGAATGGAGTGAGCTGCATCATCATGGCTGCCACCCCCACTGTCCCCTGGAACCCCGGGATCCCCCATGACACCGTTGGATCTTTGTCATCCTGAGCCTGAAAGGCACCTGACCAGACCAGGCCAGAATGTGGGACCCAGATGACATCACTACCTCCATTGGGTCTGGCTAAAACCCACCACCACCTGGGATGTGAGACTTTGCCCCTCACTTCCTGTGTCCTCTTCCTCCCTCACGTCTTCTCTTTCCTATAGCCAGGGCTGCCTGGGGGGGCAAGTGGGGCAATTTGCCCCAGGCCCCGCAGGGGCCCCCACGAGAACGTCATAGGCTCCCCCCCGCCTCTGCCTTCCCCCATCCCCCAGCGCCACGGCGCGCCGCATCCAGGAGCAGCCCTGGACAGCGCTGCAGCAGCATGGCTCGGGCGGGGCCTGAGCTCCTCCCGCTCAGAGCCGCGAGGTAAGGGGCGGGATTGCGAGTTGCGGCCGAGCGGCGGGAGCTCAGGCCCTGCTGGAGCCACGCCGCTGCAGCACTGTCCAGGGCTGGGCTGTGTTTCTCCAGCAAGGGTCACACTCCACTTCTGAGCATCTCTCATTGCCTAGTTTGTGTGAATCACATTCATAGGCCTCACGTCTCCCCACACATGGTATCAGGGGCCTAGGTGCCTGACTGAGGCTTTGTAGATGCCACGGGGGGGGAGGGGAGGGGCTAGCTGAAAGTTAGGCATAGTGCCCAAGTTCCTTTGTGGATCTGGGCCTGAGTGCAGAAGGCTCTGGGTGTGTTATATTTCACCCAAACCCACAGGGCTGCACTAATGATAATTCTTTAAACTTATCCCAGACCTTTTTCCCACCATCCTGTTTGTTTCCTACAGCAGTCTGAGGTGCACTCAGAGTTTGCTTCTGAGCTTCAAAGTGAACTTAGTGCCAGAGATAAAAGGAGGATTCAAACTCCTTTGAAATCCCTGGGTATAATAATAAATAATCTCAGAACAACAGTTTCTTCCACCAACAAAGCAGATCTCTGGAAGGGCAATGTCTAGAGAAAGGTTTCTCTCCCTAGCTGATTTAGCCAATATTCTGCAAATCAGTCAGATACACCTCTACCTCGATATAATGCTGTCCTCGGGAGCGAAAAAAATCTTACCGCGTTATAGGTGAAACCGCGTTATATCGAACTTGCTTTGATCTGCCGGAGTGTGCAGCCCCCTTTCCCCCCGGAGCACAAGGGGGAATGATGTTAGCTAAGGTGATGGAAGCACTCTTCCACTGGCCTGGAAGACTTTCATACCCCGACCAATGTAGCTACACTGATAGAATTTTCATGTGTAGACCAAGCCTTAGCTAGACTCTTATTTTAAGCTCTTAAGTGGTGCTATATATATAGCTATACTTTTTCCAGTTCATTGTAGAAAAAGTGGAACTATGCTTTTCATTCATCTCTTCAATCTCTCACACATTTAAAAAACATAACAATGAATACATTTCAAATATTGCTATATTTGAAAACAAAACAGCTTGTGGAGGTGTCAGCAAGAAGAGGTGTCAGCAAACATTTCTAACAAGACCTTTTAACTTATTTATTTCTAGTTTTTTAATCAGATTCTTAAATGTGTAGAAATAAAATGTTAAGGTTCCACATTAAAAACAATTTTCAAAAGATCATACAACTCCCATCCCTTAGTGGGAGGTGTTTCTCTGTACTCCAGGTAGAAGGAAGAGGGAAAATGGAACTTACCAGATTTAGCAAGAATTTCCTCTAAAAGACAAATAAAGAAAAATAAATAATGTATGAAAATGATGATAGTTGTTAAGATGTTTCATAATAGAGGTATTTTTTCTCCCCTGTCCTTTTTTGTATTTTTGCAAAGTCAAATGGTCAAATATGGATCAGTAATAGAAACCTGTGTTCCCAGGAGCCACATCATATGTCAGGGCAATCCAAGGAACCACGCTGATTTTAGAGCAGTTAGGAAAGACCAGCTTCAAACACAGGCCTGATCTAAACCTTAACTCTGGCAGGGCTGTCACCTTTATATGTTTAATACTTCATATACCTTAGAGAATATTTATGAAAATACTTATGTACCTTAATATTTAATACTCATTGGCCCAGAAAGCAACTGTAGGCTCTGTAGGGTAGGGATTAGGATGGTCACTGGGGAGGGGTGAGCTCCTGGGTTTCAGTCTCTGTGCCTAAGACTATTTAATGATTTATACCACCTAGAACAGCTTCGACAGAGAGATTGAGAGAGACCCACTTAGAATAGCCAGCAGCCCTGCAGTTAGGGCACTCGCCTAGGAAAGGGGAGAGCAGGGATTCAAAGCTGGGCCGCCGCAGTTCGTCTGAGTGACTTAATAACTGGGCTATCGGTGATCAGAGGGACATCATCTCTGCAGTGCTGTACATGTAGACAAGCCATGACGCATCATTCGAAAAACTAAGGAGGTGCTCCTTAGTTTTTAGAATGGCGCGTCATGGCTTGTCTACATGTACAGCACTGCAGAGATGAAGAAGCTCTCTCGTCAACAAAGCGCTGTCTACACCAGGGTTAGGTCGGTATAATTTTTCACATCCCTGAGTGACGTAGTTATACCGAGATGTTTGTGGTGTAGATCTGGCCTAAGGCACCTTGTGAAACCTAACAACATAGGACTGGAAGGAACCACCTGAATCATTGAGCCAGTCCCCTGCTATCACTGACCACCTCTTTAAATCTAGCCCTTCATTTCCAAACTGACTTAGCTTTTAATTTAAACAATGTTTTCAAAAGCCCCAAATCACAATGAAATAGTTTTGAAGTTTTTATAACTACCAGACAAACAAAAAAATCAATTATTTCAACAGCTCTTTCTCTGACTCTGTCATTCACCAACCAGTCTGCCTGCACAGACCAGGGAGCAGAGGCGTTAAGTTGGAGAGGTTGTAGCTGATAGACTTTTTGACCTTTGTTACATCTGAATACCTCAGCTCTTTGACTAAGCAATGGCACTGTTATAAAATAACTGTGCTCTCTGATGCTCAACCATTGCTATTCTCCTGAATTTCAAAAGGTGTGAAGTAAACTTTCTTGTCTGAAATTACAGCACGTTGCTTTGAATATACAGCAGGGAAACAGATTTCCTCCATTCGATGGAAAATTTTCTCTCTTCCACTGTCTGACTGAAAACGACAACATGTACTCAGTAAATCCATTGTACCCTGCTTTGCTGCTATTTGAAATGACAGCTGTGTCAGAGATGATGGTGCACACCTTGGGCTGGACTGTACACTGCGCTAACACCTCTGAAATCCAGGAAATACAAAGTTAAGTTACATGCCACCTGTTCAAAGCATCCTTAGTTCTGCCCCTTTTAAGCTGTGTCCCACCATGTCCACAACATACCATTCCCATCAGGCAGAGCAGTTTTCAATCAGTTTTAGCTCAGTGAGAAAAGTTATCTTTTAAACTGCGAGTCTCAATCCTAACTACAGCAGAGTTGCTGCTCCATTATCAGACTTCACTGTTAGCTACATCCATGCAGCCTACCTTGATATACACCTGGACCTTTTCCCTAGTGAAGCCTGCACTTACTCCAGTCCCCTGCTCTCACAGACAGCTCCTGTGGCACTTTGTACCTCAAAGCAGCCCCCTGAAAGCCCTATATTCACCCCATCATATAATTATGAGATGTTTCCTACAAAGTATCCATTGTAAAGTATCATTTTAAAATTCTTGATCTGTTTAACATTAATATCCTGTTGGATTGTATGTGCTATGATTGTATGTGAAGTTATGAAGTTTTGCTAGGTGTGTGTTACTGAAATATGTTGTGAGGTTGGAAACATCCACAACCAGCCTTTCAGGTGCAACAATGGAGTAGCCAGATGTGCTGATGGGCCATTAAAGGGAATTCACTTTCCCAGCAGCCATCCCAGAAGATTTCTCAGAGAGGTCACGTAGACAATGGAGATTACTTGACCAATGGAGGCAGACCCCCACCTCGCAAGCATAGATCTTTGCAGCAAACTGGAAGAAACTATAAAAGAAGGGATGTGACATCGTGATTGGCTTCACTCCTGCCACAACTCAACACCTGGAAGAAACATCTAGCGGACAAAGACTTTGAACTGTGGAGGGTGGTCCGGTGCTGGAGGAGAGACCCAGCCACTGTATTGAAGATCTGTGACCTGTTTGTACCATCTGTCAGGGTGAGACACTGCTTGATTCAAATCCTGTTTAGTTTATAGAACTCAGATTGCAAATTTACTTTTCTTTCTTAGGTAACCAACTTTGATCTCTATGTCTGCTACTTATAATAACTTAAAATCTATCTTTCTGTAGTTATTAAATCTGTTTTATATTTTACATAAAATAGTTGAAGTGCTTGGAAAATCTCAGCTCAGGATACAAAGGTTAGTGTGTGTCCTCTCCACATTGAGGGAGGGGCAGACTGGGTAATGAACTTACATTGCTCAGGCTTCTGACCAGCGCAAGACACTTCAGCTCTGGGGTCCTAGGCTGGGGAGCTGTGAGGATTGGCTGGAGCCTCTCTGCTGACGATTCATGAGTGGCTGGGAGAAGCATTCATGTAACTCAGCTAGGTGTGTCCCTTCCTGTGGATATCCGTGTAAATGCAGAACCTGCCAGAGGTCTGTAGCTTGCCAACAACCACCCAGTGGTGGGACAGAGGGCTCAGCAGTCCCCCAGTCCAGGTGACATCCTGGGATCCCCATCACAGCCCCTTCATAAAATCCTATTAAAAAACTTAGCAAGTTCCATTTTAACATTAGTTCTGTTTCATAGATTCATAGATTCTAGGACTGGAAGGGACCTCGAGAGGTCATCGAGTCCAGTCCCCTGCCCGCATGGCAGGACCAAATACTGTCTAGACCATCCCTGATAGACATTTATCTAACCTACTCTTAAATATCTCCAGAGATGGAGATTCCACAACCTCCCTCGGCAATTTATTCCAGTGTTTAACCACCCTGACCGTTAGGAACTTTTTCCTCGTGTCCAACCTAGACCTCCCTTGCTGCAGTTTAAACCCATTGCTTCTTGTTCTATCCTTAGAGTCTAAGGTGAACAAGTTTTCTCCCTCCTCCTTATGACACCCTTTTAAATACCTGAAAATACCTTTAAATACCTGTTGTTTTCTCTCACAACACTTCCTGGCAGTCTGCTCCAGAACCTCACTCCTCTGATGGGTAGAAACCTTTAGTTCCCAGCCTGAATTGAATTCAAGGCCAGATAATCCCCATTTCTTCTTGGTCGATTTGATTGTTAGCTTCAACAGTTCATCTCTCTCCATGTTGTTTACTCCCCTGATGCATTCGCAAAGAGCAATCACATCCCCTCTCAGCCTTCCCTTTGCTACCCAAAACAAGCTCAGTTTTTTTAGTCTCCTCTCTTACGGCAGGCCCTCCATGACCCTGATCATCCTGGGAGCCCATCTCTGAACCTGAAATTCATCCACCTCTGGCTGAGGTTGTGGGACACCCCACAGATGCCAGGACAGGAGAGCAGCCCCTCTTACAAAATATCCAGCTCCTGGGTGCTGATCCTTGGCATTGAGGAGAAGCTACAATTTGCTGCAGAAGTAGAAGAGGAGCCAGGGGAGGGATTTGAGTAGGGAGCGGACGACATGGTTGGAGAACAATTGAGGCAGCTGATTTTGCTGGCACAATGTTCGATCAGGCTCTTCATTTCTCTGGTGGGAGAGAAGAGCTTGAGAAGCAACAAAAGCACCTGGTGCCAGGGCTGAGACCCAACCAGAGTCCCCCTGACCACAGGGGAACCAGCCCCATGTAACCTCCTTGCCCAGCCACATGGCGATGGGGGAAATGACAGCAGGAAAACTTAGAGGTGTTCCAAGCCCCTGCAGCCAGAAGGATTCCTCCAGCAGTAGCCGGCAAAGCAGCAATAGCCTGCTGCCCAGACAGCCTCTGGCCTTTTCAGTTTGCTGGTTTCCTCTTTGCTCTGCTCCGTTCCCTGCCTCCCTCTGCCCTCCATGGTCCTAGGCAGGACCTGAATTGCTAATATATTGAACAATCACATTCTAAAAAACAGTGTTTCAGCCCTTCTTCTTTCATCTTAAAGGAAGAGCAGAAGCTGTGTTTATTTCCCCTTTGCTAGTCTTTTGAATACACCCCACTGGTCCCAGAAATTACCTTTGTCTTTCTTCATTTCAGATCGCAAGGTTGCTAGAAGGAGAAAAAGGCAAATTATGAGCTTTCGTTCTGCCATGGTTATGGTGATATTCCAACGGTTGAACACAATGTGTTGTGCTTGTGAAAGAGAGGGACAGATTTACAGTTAGTGGTTTAAAACACACCTGTCTCAAATGCACCGTGTGATCAAGTGGGGTCAAGTGAAGGCAGGGAGGAGTCGGCTATGTGGGATGAGGATAGAACTTGGGGGCAGAGAGGTGTGATGATCTGGCAGAATTGGGAGGGGAAAGATGAGGAAAGGAAGGAGATGTAGGACTGTTGTTTTTTTGGGGGGGATGCACAGGTCAGGAAAGCCTCATCCCTTAGTGGGAGAGGTTTCAGGGGACTCCAGAAACAAGGAATAGGAAAAATTGAACTTACCAAGTTCAGCAAGAATTTCTTCTAAAAGACAAAAAAGAGGAATTAATAATGTGTAATAGCTGTTAAAAATTTTAGTACAGTGGTTCTCTCCCCACCCCTGCTACCTTCATCCATTTTGTTATGTTTGCAAAGTCAAACACAGGCAGTTTTTGTTTGTTTGTTTCCTGTTTTGGGCATGCTCTCTTGTGACGTTTTTTATCACTAGAGTTGGGCAACATTTTTCAGCTGAAATCATCATCATCGGCAGTTCCTTGGTTCGCGGATGATCTCTACCACAGATTTACTTATGGGTCCTGAGATATCTCAGGAGTCCAATCCTGGAACCACAGATCTGCCCGCAGTAGGTACAGACATTTCCTAGCGGGTCAGCTCCGCATTGTGAGAAAGTTCATTTTCCTTCCTTCAGCTTTGAGGGAAAGGCGCTTCTCCTCGAAGCGGGCCACTACCTGATGGAGGCTGACCACTGAGGTCAGTTGGTGGCTTGCTCCTCCCAGCTTGTGATGTCCACATCAGTTTTCTTGAGATACATTTTCAGTGTCTATTTGTAGCGTTTCCTCTGACCACCACGGGATCTCTGACCATGGGTGATCTGAGAGTAGATGGCTTGTTTTGGGAGGCGAGAGTATGGCATCCGCACACAATGTTCAGCCCAATGAAGCTGGTTCATGAGAATCATTGCTTAGTGCTGGTGACATTGGCTTCAGTGAGGATGCTGGCGTTAGCGTAGCAATCTTCCCATTTGATGCGAAGGATCTTCCAGAAGCATTGTCGGTGGTACCTCTCCAGACAGTTGGGTTTGCATCCCTAAAGGAGTGTAGGAGTCATATTTGTCTTATGGGTTATGTAAAAGGCCTGAGGCAGGCTGATGGAGCACTTTAGTCTTCCGAATATTGAGTCAGAGTCCTAGGCTTCGATGAGCTTGTGCAAAAAAATCCAGTGTGGACTGAAGGTCAGTCTTAGTGTGCACGAGGATGTCATCAGCATCTGGCCCTGCTGCCTTGCTGTTCTTCATTTGCATGATGGATCATGTTACTTCTTCGAGGGCAGGAGGATCAGCAAGAGATTCTCTTTCATGTCACTGAGGTATAGATTCGATGGTGGCATTAGAGACGGTTGACTCACGATTCAGGAGTGACTCAAAATGCTCCTTCCATCTGGCTTTGATGGCTTCATTGTCCTTAAAATATGTCAACCCGTCTTAGGCTTGGAGTGGTGTAGGACCATGGGATCATGGATTGTAGACTTGTTCATTTAAATTGCACAGATTACAGCTAATAGCCTTTTTGACTATTGGTACATCTGAATCAGGGCCGGCTCCAGGCACCAGCTTCTCAAGCAGGTGCTTGGGGCGGCCGTTCCGGACAGGGGCGGCAGTTCCAGGTATTCGGCGGCAATTCGGTGGAGGGTCCGTCACTCCGCCTGGGAGTGGTAAAGTGTCCTACCATGGCGGACGGGATAAGGCAGCCCTCCCCAAAAAACCTTTTGCAAAGGCTTTGGGAGTACATGAAGGAGAGCTTTCTGGAGATGTCCCTGGAGGATTTCCGCTCCATCCTCATACACGTTAACAGACTTTTCCAGTAGCTGTACTGGCCGCGATTGCCAGGGCAAATTAATCATTAATCATTAAACACGCTTGCTTTTAAACCATGTGTAATATTTACAAAGGTACACTCACCAGAGGTCCCCTGTGTGCCCTCAGGGTCTGGGACCACGCCTTGGGTGAGTTCGGGGGTTACTGGTTCCAGGTCCAGGGTGATAAACATATCCTGGCTGTTGGGGAAACCGGTTTCTCCGCTTCCTTGCTGCTGTGAGCTATCTACATTATCTTCATCCTCATCTTCCTCATAGCCCGAACCTGCTTACCTGTGTGTTTCTCCATTGAAGGAGTCAAAGCACATGGTTGGGGTAGTGGTGGCTGCACCCCCTAGCATGGCATGCAGCTCTGCGTAGAAGCGGCATGTTTGCGGCTCTGCCCCGGACCTTCTGTTTGCCTCTCTGGCTTTGTGGTAGGCTTGTCTTAGCTCCTTAATTTTCACGCGGCACTGCTGTGCATCCCTGTTATGGCCTCTGTCCTTCATGGCCTTGGAGACCTTTTCTAATATTTTGCCATTTCGTTTACTGCTACGGAGTTCAGCTAGCACTGATTCATCTCCCCATATGGCGAGCAGATCCCGTACCTCCCGTTCGGTCCATGATGGAGCTCTTTTGCGATCCTAGGACTCCATCCATGGTTACCTGTGCTGATGAGCTCTGCGTGGTCACCTGTGCTCTCCACACTGGGCAAACAGGAAATGAAATTCAAACATTCGCGGGGCTTTTCCTATCTACCTGGTCAGTGCATCTGAGTTGAGAGTGCTGTCCAGAGCAGTCACAATGAAGCACTGTGGGATAGCTCCTGGAGGCCAATAACGTCGAATTCCGTTCACACTACCCCAATTCCGACCTGCTAAGGCCGATTTTATTGCTAATCCCCTCATTGGAGGTGGAGTAAAGAAATCGGTTTAAAGGGCCCTTTAAGTCGAAAAAAGGGACTTAGCCGTGTGAACGTGTCCAGGCTTAATTCAATTTAACGCTACTAAATTCGACCTAAACTCGTAGTGTAGACCAGGCCTCACTCCTGTTGTGTCTGTTGTGTAGATTGTGAGCTCTCTGGGCCAGGGAGTCTCTTGTTACACATCTGTGACTGGGGTTCCTAGGCACTAACACACCATCACTGATACTGATAACCATTAACAGCGAACAGGGGAATAAACAAATGTGCTGACTATACTGTGGCCTTCATCGCTCCTTCATCACTAACCCACCTCAGAGTAATACAGCACCACCCACCCCTCCTGAACTTCCCAGAGAGGGGCCACCAGTACAGATGTGGACAAGGGAGCGGGGTTGGGCAGAGGGAAGGTATTAGAGGGAATTACTGGAGACAGGCCCATCCAGCTCAGCATATCGGGGGGACCAGTAAAGGGCAGGGAGCCATTAGCTCAGCTGTAAATAGGGCCAGAGATCTCCTGCTGTTACCACTGGGCCTGCTGCCTCTGCCTAATCCTTTCTAGCAAAGTTACACAGACAACACACATGGTGACAGCCCAGCCTGGCACACCCACTCTGGCTGC
The DNA here is from genome assembly GCF_011386835.1 of Chrysemys picta bellii. Lineage (NCBI taxonomy): Eukaryota > Metazoa > Chordata > Testudines > Emydidae > Chrysemys > Chrysemys picta. The sequence goes on from NW_027052847.1 coordinate 34,414, forward strand.
CACCCCTTCCCCCACACACTGCTCGGCCTCGCTCCTATTGAATGTGGCAGTTGCGTTATAGACACACATGTTACAGCTTAGCAATATCGCCTGTGTGCCCAGCACCACGTGTCCCTGCTGGGCTCCCCACTCAGCCCCTCTCCCTTCCCTTCCACTCTTCTCTGCTGCCCTTGGCTTGCCCAGCATCGCCTCGGGTTAGAAGCAAAACGAGGTCTGCATGAAGCATGGTCTGAGTATGCCTCTGCCCCACCCAGAGACCAGGGTGAAGCCCTGCCAGTCAGGTTTACTGGACCCTGCTTTAGCGCAGGGGGCTGGACTTGGTGACTTCTCCAGGGCCTATCCAGCCTGACATTTCTATCCATGAGCTCTGCTCTGTTTGAGACGCTCTGGGACTTGGAGCCTGACCAATTGCAATCAATGGTGAGATTCCCATTGTCTGCTGGGTTTGTCCCTAGGGCACATCTCATCACCCTGTGTATTGCAGTGTGTGTTGTTAGGGTCCTAGAGACACCTGGGTTATTGTTATGGGGGCCACTGAGCTGAGCTCACAGAGTTCTGTCTCCTCTGTGACATCTCCTCTGGGTTTTGCTATCCTGCCCCTGAAAATGAAATTGTCAGAAAGTAACAACATAGATCAATGTATTTGACAAACGTATTTAGCAACTATTTATGATCAGTTCTTGGGCAGCTGACAAACCAGAATGGAGGTTGAGCTCACTGGACACATCACATGCTGCACATTATTCCCCCAGCTCTGCTTTTCAGCCCTTCTGTCCCTCCCCCACAATCCCCCCTGCCCCCCACACACACACACATACACTCTCTGGGTCTTGGTCTCCTGACTTGTATTTACCCCTTAGCTCTGCCTGAGGAATTACTAGGGTTACTCCCATGTTATTTCTGTAGCCCCCTCAGTGCCCTGGGCATGTTCTATGGTTCCTGCCCTGGGAGCTTCCAGGCTGGGCTGGGTTTAGGGGCTCACTAATGGGTGTAAGCAGGGAGGAGGAGGAGACGTCTGCAGGCCCAGGGCAGTAGGTCAGGGTGGGTGTTCCAGGCATGGAGGAAGATGCAAAGATAGAAGGACATTGGGCAGGGGCAGGCAAGAGGCTGGCATGGACTAACACATAGGGTGAGGGGCAAAAAGCTTCCTGGGTTCTTTCCTCTATCCCCTTCCCCTGGCCCAGCTACCAGATTCCCTTCCCCAGCTCTCCCCATTCCCCATCCCCTCTCTATTGTGCTGGGACCAACTCCCCTCACACGGCTGAGTCTGCAGCACAGAGCAGACCATCTATTCGACACTGGTGACGCCGCACCTGGAGTATTGTGTCCAGTTTTGGTCCCTCCACTACACAAGAGATGTGGACAAATTGGAGACAGTCCAGCGGAGGGCAATGAAAATGATTAGGGTGCTAGTGCACATGACTTATGAGGAGAGGCTGAGGGAACTGGGCTTGTTTAGTCTGCAGAAGAGAAGAGTGAGGGGGGATTTGATAGCAGCCTTCAACTATCTGAAGGGGGGTTCCATAGAGAATGGAGCTAGGCTGTTCTCAATGGTGGCAGATGACAGAACAAGAAGCAATGGTCTCAAGTTGCAGTGGGGGAGGTCTGGGTTGGATATTAGGAAACACTATTTCACTAGGAGGGTGGTGAAGCACTGGACTGGGTTATCTAGGGAGATGGTGGAATCTCCATCTGTCAGGGTTCCCTCCCCATGCTGAACTCTAGGGGACAGACATGGGGACCCGCATGAAGACCCCCTAAGCTTATTTCTACCAGCTTAGGTTAAAAACTCCCCAAGGCACAAATCCTTCCTTGTACCTTGGATTAGGTAACGCTGCCACCACCAAGTGATTTAAACAAAGATTTAGGGAGGGCCACTTGGAGACCTACCTTCCCCAAATATCTCCCCAAGCCCCTACACCCCTTTTCCTGGGCAGGCTTGAGAATATATCCTCACCAATTGGTACAGGTGAACACAGACCCAAACCCTAGGATCTTAAAACAATGAAAAATCAATCAGGTTCTTAAAAGAAGGATTTTAATTAAAGAAAAGGTAAAAGAATTACCTCTGTAAAATCAGGATGGTAAGTACTTTACAGAATAACAAAAGACTCAAGAACACAGAGGATCTCCCCTCTAAGCAAAACCTTAAAGTTACAAAACCAGGCATAGTATCAGAGGGGTAGCCGCGTTAGTCTGAATCTGTAAAAAGCAACAGAGGGTCCTGTGGCACCTTTGAGACTAACAGAAGTATTGGGAGCATAAGCTTTCGTTGGTAAGAACCTCACTTCTTCAGATGCAAAACCAGGCATAAACCTCCTCTTACACAAAGGAAAACACAAGCCAAAATAAAAGTAAACTAACACATTTCCTTGCTAAATACTTACTAACTCTATAGGAGTTGGATTGCTTGCTTCCTTGATCTGACTCCAGCAAGCACACAGAACAGACAGACAAAGCCTTCCCCCCCACCCAGATTTGAAAGTATCTTGTCCCTTTATTGATCCTTTTGGTCAGGTGCCAGCTTGAGCTTCTTAACCCTTTACAGGTAAGAGGATTTTGTGCCTCTGGCCAGGAGGGACCCCATAGCACTGTATACAGAAAGGTGGTTCCCTTTATATGCATGACACCATCCTTTTAAGGCCCAGCTTGACAAAGCCTTGGCTGGGATGATTTATTTGGTGTTGGTCCTATTTTGAGCAGGGGGTTGGACTAGATGACTTCCTGAGGTCTCTTCCAACCCTGATATTCTATGATTCCATGATGGGTACAGCAACGCTTTGGTGGTCTCAGTCCTGCTCCCTGTGGCTGTTTCACTCCTCCTCATGAGCAAAGAGTCCCTAGGGCAGTAAATGGCAGGACGTTCCCTAACACTCACTGGCCACGTCGCACTCACTGGGCCCCCGGGACTGGCTTCCTTTGGGAGTGGCCCTGAGGGAATCTGGGAATCCCCCTGACTTGGAGCTGATGCCACTGGGATGCTCTTGGAGATTGTGTGGGAGGTGCTAAAATGAGGGGCCCTAGGCCCCAGGACATTCTGAAATCCTGCTGCAATTCTCTGAATTTTATACGATTTAAAAAAAAATTGAGGACAAAAATTGCAAGTGCCCATGTGGGACTCTGTGAGTGTGTGTGTGGGGGGGGCAGCCTGCGTTGAGCTGGCCTAGTCGTTCTTGTTCTGAAAGGGCCTCACCACTGTACCGAGTCCCTTACAATGGACAGTGTCAGTGTTATGGAGGCCCCGAGAGATTGTGGCTTGGTCTACAGATAAATGTTGTGTTGGCAAAGCTAGCTTGCTTAGGAGTTTGAACCCGCCTCACCCCCAGCCCACATAGGTATGCCAGAAAAAGCCGCCCTGTGGCCCTTTTGTTGGTACAATTTGTTCCCGTCAGGGAGCTGGTGTCATCTCTCCTGGGGAAAGCATTCTCTGCTACTATCCGCTGCATCTCCACTTGGCAGGAGGGGCTGCTGCTCATCTTGCTGCATAGACGAGGCTGAACCATCTCCTCAGCCCACAGCCTCCCAGCCTACCCATTGCAGCAGCTGCCCCCCACAGGCGCTCCCTTGCATACAGGTACATGGGGCTCCCTGCGCAGCTCCAATCCACAGCCAGGCCGTGTCAGCAACTAGCACACGATGTTCTCACGGTGATGTGATTCTGGACAGTCTGGAACCTGTCCCTTGATAATACAGGAAGCTCCATCCCTCCACCACGCTGCTCTTCCCACATCCTGGGGCTGAACAGTTGATCAGGGCTGCCACAGGAAGAGCTCCCCTTCCCCTCCCCCAGCATCCCGAAGCCGTTCTCACGGGAGGGGAGCTGCCGCCTCTGACATTACAAGAGGGTGACGCAAGAGGCGATACAAGAGGCTGCTGATCTGGGCCAGGGTTACTGACCAGTGTGTGCTCTAGGGGGCCCAGAGACATTGGGGTCCCATACAGCCCCGCGGTACCAGTACAACCCTTGCCCTCCTCACATGACATACACACACCACACACACACACTGCATTTGGGGCCAGCAAATGAGTGAGGGCCAACACCTGAATGAGAAGCAGGAGGCAATGGGATTTCGGGGAGGGGAGAGATATAATACCTTTGTGTCACATGTGGATTCTTCAGCCACCCCCTCTCCTGCCTGCAGCCACTGCCCCCTCTCCTCCCCACCCAGAGAAGGGCCGTAGGCCTGGCTGCTTCCCCCCAGCCTGGCTGGCCAAACTCGGCAGTACAGCCAGTGTAGACATGCCCCAGAGCCAGGCAGGCCTGGAGTTATTGCCTGGGCAGATTCCTGGCACATGGCTCTGCTGGCTTCTGCCTTCAGCCACCCCCACGCCCCCACAGATTCCCTGCAGCAGTGGATCCTTCCCAGAGATCTCCTGCTCTAACTACTGGGCCTGCTGCCTCTGCCTAATCCCTTTCTAGCAAGGTCTCACCGAAAATGCACATGGTGACAGCCCAGCCTGGCACACCAACTCTGGCTGCCCCCTCCCCCCCCACCACACACACACATACCCCTCTTCCCCTGTGCTATACTCTGCCTTGCTCCTATTGAATGTGGCAGCTGCATTATAGACAAACACGTTACATCTCAGCAATAGTACCTGTGTGCCCAGCACCCCATGTCCCTGCTGGGCTCCCTGCTGAGTCCCTCTCCCTTCCCTCCTGCTGTTCTCTGCTGCCCTCGGCTTACCCAGCATTGCCTCCTGTGAGCAGCAAAATGAGGTCTGCACAAAGCCTTGTCTGAGGATGCCCCTCCCCCACTGCACCCAGAGACAAGGGTGAACCCCTGTCAGTTTATTGGACCTTGCCTCAGTGCAGGGGGCTGGACTTGGCAGGGCCACCCGGGGTGGGGGAGAAGTGGGGCAATTTGCCCCAGGCCCTGCAAGGGCCCCGCGAGCCCTGGCCCGGTGGTGGTCCAGGTCTTTGGTGGCATTTCGGCGGTGGGGGGTCCTTCAGTGCTGCCGAAGACGTGGAGCGACTGAAGGGCCCCCCGCCGCCGAAATGCCACTGAAGACCCGGACCGCCGCCGGGTGAGTACAAGTGCTGCAGCTCCCCCGCTTTGCCCAAGGCTCCCTGAATCCTCTGGGCGGCCCTGGGACTTGTTGACATCGCCAGGGCCCTTCCAATCCCACATTTGGAACTAGTGGTCACCAAATGAAATTAATAGGCAGCAGCTTTAAAACTAATATAAGGAAGTATTTCTTCACACAATGCACAATCAACCTGTGGAACTCCTTGCCAGAGGATATTGTAAAGGCCAAGACTATAACAGGGTTCAGAAAAGAACTAGATAAGTTAATGGAGGATAGATCCATCAATGGCTATTAGCCAGGGTGGGCAGGGATACAAAACCATGCTCTTGAAGTGTCCCTAGCCTCTGTTTGCCAGAGGCTGGGAATGGGCAACAGGGGATGGATCACTTGATGATTACCTGTTCTGTTCATTCGCTCTGGGACACCTGGCATTGGCCACTGTTGGAAGACAGGATACTGGGCTAGATGGACCACCGGTCTGACCCAAAGTGGCCAGTTTTATGTTCTTATGACATTTCTTATCAGTGGGCTCTGACGTATCTGAGACTCTCTGGGCCTTGGAACTGACCCTAGCGCACAGCTCATCACCTGTGTATTGCTATGTGCATTGTTAGGGTCCTAGCAACCCCTGGGCTATTGTTACAGGGGGGCACTGAGCTGAGCTCACAAAGTTCTGTCTCCTCTGTGAAATCTCCTCTGGGTTTCCGCCACCCTGTCCCTGAAAATGAAAATGTCAGAAAGTAACAACAGCCCTTGCGCTGACCCGAGTGATTCTGCAGGGACACGGTGGTCCAGAGTCTGACGTTCACAGCCCAGCCCAATCCAGGCTCAGATAAGACTCAGGTGCAGCTTTCACTTTGAATGTGGCAAACCCCAAGTTCCTGAAGAGGAAGGAGCAAAGAGAAACTAACAATGTGATTTTATCAGCTGTTCTTTTATGTGGCCATATTATTGTTTCCAAGGAAAGAGGTGAGAATGGGAGAGAAAAATCCTATTTAAAAATTAAGGGGAAAAGCTATCAAGACACCCTAGTTACTGTCCAACTGTTCCCGATCATTACTCAGGGCATTCTCCCCTCCCCCATCATTTACAATCCAGCTGAGATGATGACCTTGGGTAACAGCAGCAGAAAGGGGCAAGTGACGAGCATCAGGGACAAAGGGTAACAATAAGCATCAGTTGATTGAGCTGCAGAGGGGAGCGATGTCCAGTGGGAGCCTCTGGGGGTCAGAGTCTCCTTTTTTATTGCACATCATTGAACTCTTATCTGACAGAGAGGCCCTGAGTTGGGGTAATAGCAAGGCTGAGCCCATGTGCTCCAGAAAACACTGATAGGAAATGATAATTAAACACTCCACTGCCTGTGCTGACAGAGCTCAGGGGCTCTGAGATGCTTCAGGTGCAGCTCTGAAAGAAGTTCCAGTGTCAGGCTGCACAATTCCTTGCCCTGCTACAGACGCCCTGGGTGGCCTTAGGCAAGTCACTTGGGCCCAAAGTTTCAAAGGTGTTTTGATGTCTAAAGATGCAGATAGGTATCTAGTGGGATTTTCAAAGGTGTCTGGGCACTGAGCTTCCAATGGGAGTTAGGCACCTCGATGCTGTTGAAAATCCCACTAGACACCCAACTGCATCTTTAGGTGCCCACAGACCTTCCAAACTCTGCCCTTAGTCTCTGTCCCAGGTTTGTAAAGCTATTTAGGCACTTAAAGATTCAGACAGAAGCCGAGTGGTATTTTCAAGAGTGCCTGTGTGAGTGAGGTGCCTGGCTCCCATGAACTCCCTTCAGCTGTGATCCTGCCCCTTCTCTATTCGCCCCAGGTATAATCAGTCGAAGGCGCTTCCTGGTAGGAATGGCCATGCAAACCAGGGATTTCTGCTGAATGTTATAAAATATTCATGGGAAGCAATGTTTGAAAATTAAGGCCCTAATCTAACAAGCATATGCATAACTCTCACAATGCAAGGAAACCCACCAAAGCCTGAATCACAAATATTTGCACCAAAATCCTGTTTATAAGAATTAAATTCATCCATTCAGGACTCAGAAACAATCCCATGTGACCTGTGTGTCCAATCAGAACTAACCCATGCAGATCAATGTATTTGACAAACGTATTTAGCAAATATTTTTGAATAACAAATAAATCTGAAAAAATTGTGGTCAGTTTGTGGGCAGCTGAGAAACTGGAACAGAAGCTGAGCTCACTGGATACAACACATGCAGTACATTATTTCCCCCAGCTCCGCTTTCAGCCCTTCTGTCTCTCCCCCACCCCCACACTCTCTGGGTCTTGGTTTATTTACCCCTTTGCTCTGTCTGAAGAATTACTGGGGTTACTCCCATGTTATTTCTGTAGCCCCCTCAGTGCCCTGGGCATGTCGTATGGTCCCTGTCCTGGGAGCTTCCAGGCTGGGCTGGGTTTAGGGGCTCACTAATGGGTGTAAGCAAGGAGGAGGAGGAGAAGTCTGCAGGCCTGGGGCAGTAGGTCAGGGTGGGCGTTCCAGGCATGGAGGAAGGTGCAAAGATAGAAGGGGTAGGCAAGAGGCTGGGGTGGAGCTAACATGGAGAAGGGCAAAAAGCTGCATGGCTCCTTCCTGTGAGTGGGTTTCCTTCACCCAGCCAGGGCCTATTGCTCACACAGTCCTGGGGCAGGGGTCTCACTCCCCTTCCCCTGGCCCAGCTACCAGATCCCCTTCCCCAGCTCTCCCCATTCCCCCTCCATAGGGTTACCATATTTCAGCAAGCAAAAAAGAGGACGGGAGGAGCCCCGCCCCTGCCCCTCCCACTTCCCACCCCCCCAGAACCCTCAACCCTCCCCCCGTTCCTTGTCCCCTGACTGCCCCCTCCTGGGACCTCTGCCCCTAACTGCACCCCAGGACTCCACCCCCTATCTAAGCCTCCCTGCCTCTTGTCCCCTGACTGCCCCAACCCTTATCCACACCCCCACCCCCAGACAGACCCCTGGGACTCCCACGCCCCATCCAACCACTCCCCACCCCCTGACAGCCCCCCCCGAACTCCCAACCCATCTAAACCCCTCTGCTCCCTGTCCCCTGACTGCTCCGATCCCTCTCCCCACTCCTGCTCCCTGACAGCTCCCCCCCAGAACTCCCAACCCCCCACCCCTCCCGCTCCTTGTCCCCTGACTGCCCCCTCCTGGGACCCCTGCTCCTATCTGCCCTCCAGAACCCCACCTCCTACCTAAGCCTCCCTGTTCCTTATCCCCTAACTGCTCCTTCCTAAGACCCCCCCCAACTGCCCCCCAGGACCCTACCCCCTACCTGTACCCTGACTGCCCAAAACTTTCTCCACTCCCCCCAAAAAGCCCCCCCCGAACTCCCGACCCCCCCGTTTCTTGACTGCCCCCTCCAGAACCTCCCTGCCCCTTCTCCTGCCCCCCTGGCCCCCTTACCCTGCTGCTCAGAACAGGGTGTTGGGCTCTGTGCGAGCCGGACATGTGGCTGCGCTCCCCAGCACAACACACAACACGGTCCCTGGCCCTGCACAGTGCTGCTGGAGCCGGGCGCGGGGCTGCCGGGGAGGAGCTGCCGGCTCAGAATGCAGGGAGGAAGGGAGGGAGGGAGGAGCTCCTCTACAGCTGCTCCGGAGTCCAGCCCGTGACTTTCCTGCAGCCCTCCCAGCCGCTCGCTCTGCTCTGCCGGGGGGGGGGGAAATCCCGGACATTTTGAGTGATTTACAAATTCCCCCCGGACGCTATTTTTAGCACAAAAAGGAGGACATGTCCGGGTAAATCCGGACGAATGGTAACCCTAGCCGACCCAGGCTGGAGACGCGCCTCCTCCCCCCACACCCTCCTTACCTGCTTCAGGCTTCCCGTGAATCAAATATTCGTGGGAAGCAGGGGAGGGGGCGGAGTTGGGGCGGGGACTTTGGAGAAGGGGCGGAGTTGGGGCGGGGGGGGCATGGGCGGGGCCCCGTGGAGTGTCCTCCTTTTGGAGGCTCAAAATATGGTAACCCTAGACCGGGTCGGCCCGCCCAGCACTGCCAGTCCCCGGCCTGGCCCCCGGCCGAGCACCTCCGGCCCGCCCAGCACTGCCGGCCCCCGGGCCCCCGGCCGAGCACCCGCGGCCCAGCCTCGCCGACCGCCGGCCCCCGGCCCGGCACCGCCGGCCCCCGAGTCCCCGGCCCGGCCGACCTCCGTCCCCCGAGCCCCCGAGCCGCCGGCCCCCGAGTCCCCGGCCCGGCACCGCTGGCTCCCGAGCCCCCGGCCCGGCACCGCTGACTGCCGGCCGCCGGCCCGCATGTCCCAATTTTCCCAGACATGTCCGGCTTTTGGGGATTTCCCCCCAGACGGGAATTTGGAGCCCAAAAAGCCGGACGTGTCCGGGAAAATCCGGACGTATGGTAACCCTACCCCTCCATCACACTGAGACCAGCTCCTCTCACAAGGCTGAGTCTGCAGCACAGAGCAGCCCTTGCAGCAGAGCCTGGTGCTCTCACACCTGCCTCCTGTGCCGTTTCACTCCTTGCCATGGGCACAGAGTCCCTAGGACAGTAAATGCCGAGGCGTTGGGACTGGCTTCTTTTGGGAGTCAGATCAGGCAGTTAATGGCCCTGAGGTGACCTGGGAATCTCTTCAAACCTAGCTTACAGCTGACCCTGCTGGGAGGCTCTGGGAGGCTGTGGGGGAGACACTAAAATGAGGGCACCTAGGTCTGCTCCACTAGGACAGTCTGAAATTTTGCTGCCATTTTATACAATTAAAAACAAAGTTGAAGCCATAAATTGTACGTGCCCATGCGGGATGCTGTGTGGGGCAAGCAGCCTGTGGTGAGTTGGTCTAGTCATTCTAGCTATTGTAATGAAACAGCCTCACTGCCATACTGCGCCCCTTGCAATCACTAACAAGACAGACAGGCAGAAATCAGCAATTTCTCAAAAGGACAATTTCCCTCTGCTTTGCACAGTCTCCTCCCCTCCACTCCCCTCCCCTCTGTCCGGCTGACAGCCCCAAATCCTCCTACCACCCTGCCTACCCCCATAGGAAGATACTCAGCAGCATTCTGGTTGTAGAAGAGGGATTTGAAATACCAGTATAACCAACCACAAGCATAGGAGCACAGAAAATCATGAGCCTGGCCCCCAAAAGATAAAAAATAAATCATGCCTTCTGGTCTGCTTGGGGATTTTTGAACTCCTACTCCTCCACTCCGTCCCCTATCCAGCCCCTGATGTTCCCAGCCACATCCATCCCCTGAGGAGACCCCTTGCATTTGCCCCCTGGCAGGAGAAACCAGGCAAGCCAGCTGGTAAATAGATGATATGGTGGACTGGCTATTTGGACCAGGATCAGTTATGGTTGGCATCATGTTACCAGGATTGCTGACCCCAAATGTTAGAAAGTCATGAACCTGGCCCCCAAAACACCATGAAATTTATTTAAAAAAACCGAAACAAAACACATTTTCTCCCAAGACTTCTGGCCGCACTCACTTTCAAGCTTCTGTCTGCAACCAGGAGGGCTTAAAAACTGACTTTTTTTGTTTAAATAAAAACTGAGTCTCTCACCTAGTCACCTGACTCCAGGAGCTGGGGTTCTCTGTCAAACACCAAGTATCACGAGACTCCCAATAAAATCGCAGGAGCCGGTGACATTGTGTTAGCTCGCTCTGTTGTTCACTTTGTGGCGCAGAGCAGGTCTGTTTGGGCCCCTCCTAGACCTTTCCCCACATCATCGCATGGGGGGAGTGGGCAGGGTTGGCCCTTTGTGAAAAGGCTGCAGGACCTATCCACAAACCAGTGAAAGCCTCAGGGACCTGCACTGATCCTAGCCATCTGTGCAGAGCCCCTGGGCTTGATCACTTGATCATTGCCTATTAGGTTCACTCCCTCTGGGGCACCTGGCATTGGCCACTATCAGCAGGCAGGATGCTGGGCTGGATGGACCCTTGGTCTGACCCAGTATGGCCGTTCTTACGTTCGTATGTTCTACACTGACTCTGCTCCTTGATGCCCATCCTAGCTCCATAGCAGCATCAGTACATTGGAGCCGTACTGCCAGGGCTCCCCTTGCCCATGGCTGCCCTGGCTCACTTGCTGAGGGGCAGGAGCTGGACTCTGAAGGAAAAATGATGCAGCACAGATTGAAAAATCCCTCCCAGGCTAGGTCTCTTCCTGGGGCCTTCATTCTTCCCCTCCCTTGGCCTGAGCCTGCCAGACAGCAGTGCCCACTCCCCCCCCCCCCCGAGGAAGGGAAGGGTGAGAAAAAAGGAACAGAGATCAACTAATTACTGGGGAGAACACAAGAAGGACAGGGCTAAGCCAGAGAGTGCCAGTGGGGTCATCAGGCAGAGAACCATGAATTATGCCTGCTGCTCTGAGGAGATGTCTGGGGAGTGACTGGATGCTGCCTGGGGAGCTCTGCCTGGACTTGTGAGGGAATGAGGAAAAGGAGAGAGCTGCATAGGCTGAGCTGGGCCAATGCCAGGCCAAGCTTATGAAGAGGTCCCTGGGCTTCCTGAGGCTTTGGGCAGGGTGACCATAAATAACCAGGGGAGGGGAGAAGAGAAGCCAGATCTGAAGGGGATGGTCGAGGTGCTGAACCCCAGCTGCAGAAGGGGCAGGGATGTGTGAGAGGCAGGCCACTGCTGTCTGTGAACACCTCAGGGCTCCATGAAGGAGCCTCCAGCTCATGTTGCCAGTGGGCTGTGGAACCCAGGTGCAGTGGGGTCTCTCCCAGGGATTCATTTGTGCCAGGGCTTGCCAGGATTGAGCCCCAGCACCTCTAGGCTGGCCGCATCAGTTATGAAATTAAAAAAATTGCTTGAGCCCAGGCACCTTTTCATTTCAAATGACCAGTCTGCCAACGATTCTTAAACATAAACATCAGCCATAGCACAATGCTCACTGGGTGCACCAAAGTGCAAAGGAGGAACAGAAAATCAGGAATTGATACTGTTTATCCCCAAAAATGGCTTTTTGTATGAAAAAAAGAATATTTGCTTCCCTCTTTAATTTGTGAATGTGGTGAGTCCTCCATCCCATTTATTTAAAATATATAAAATTGTATTTTTATTTACAAATGTTTGCATGAAAGATATAAAACAAAATCTGAATGCCGAACACTGACGTTTTATAGCAAAGATACTATTCATTCACCAGTATAGCTCATGACCCCTATTAATCACTGAAGTATTGGTTATTCAATTATTCAATGATTAATTAGTAAGCAGGAATTGCTGCACATTGATGGTAACATGCTACTTCAGACACTGAATGAACCCAGCAGAAATGGGCTTCATTGCTGTAAACACTATGATAAAAATGTGAGAACTAGTGGCAGTACAATTAGGCAAAGAGTCAGACCTTAGTTATGTAAGTCATAACTTAGTTTCATTTTTATATTCCAATACACTAGTGATTCTCCAGAATCCAAGAATAAAACAGTTGATGACCCAAGCACTTGGGACCAGTAGCTTTAGAGAGACGCTGGTCCATGAGGGATTCTCTGGTGAAGTGATCCATGGACTGAAAGAAAGGGAGAAACACTGATCTGCAATCATTCAGCGTCAAGGTAATGTATTGAATTCAACTCGAAGGCTGTTGATGTTTACTGACTTTAATATGTTCACTGTTGTTATATCTATTTCTAGTCATAATTCTATTTTTTAAATCTATTTTGCTATGTCTTCATAGTACACAGGCAAAAAAAAAAACTCTATGTTGAAGGCAAAAGTGAGAATAAATATAATTAATTTCAAGGTAAAAATCCTGACAAGATCATTATAGTTAAGGGGGGAAATCTGTCAAATGTTAAGAATTTCATGATCTTGGTGGTCTTGAATATATTTATCAATAACTTCGACTTGTTATTTAACAGCTCTATTTCTGTAAGGAATTGTACAGGGTACTGATGCAAAAGCACCTCATTATCATGTTCTTTCTTCCCTCTGGGGGTACGTCTTCACTACCCGCTGTATTGGTGGGTAGCAATCGATTTATCTGGGATCGACATATCACATCTCGTTAAGACGCGATATATCGATCCCCGAACGCGCTCACCGTGGACTCCGGAACTCCACCAGAGCGAGCGGCGGTAGCGCAGTCGACGGGGGAGCCGCGGCCGTCGATCCCGCGCCGTCTGGACCCCAGGTAATTCGATCCAAGATACTTCGACTTCAGCTATGCTATTCGCGTAGCTGAAGTTCCGTATCTTGGATCGATCCCCCCCCAGTGTAGACCAGCCCTTGGCTTTGCCCCCACCCCCCCTCAGAGTCAGGTGAGCATTACCTCATCGTAGTCCCAAACTGACCAAAGGAAGGGAAAGGGGGTGACTCACTTGAGAGTCCAACAGATCCTTTGTTGCTGCCTAGGCCAGTGTCCTTTGTTCTTGTGAGGCTGGGCTGGGTTCATCCCATATATGCCTCGATGAGGTGTGAACTGCCCCTCTGTTCCTGGAGAGTTTTGCCTGGGCTTGTTTTAAGCCATGAGGACACATTTTCAGCCTCACAACTATATAGATGAAATTACTACCTATAACATTATTGTAACAACAATGCTCAGTGCATCATAAACCTTCTGAAGACACCCGACATGACAAACTTTGCATTGGATACCACGCAATTATATTACAAGGATGAACATGGGGTTGCAGGGTGTTCCCCCGAGATACAGAGTGTCACACCTACACAAAAGAGGAAATAGTTCTTATATAGCAATTCCCATCACTAGATCTCAAAGGGAACATTTACACTGCAACAAAAGACCCACGGCAGGGCAGCAGGAGGCACAAATCAGCTCACAGGGCTCTATCTCCAGGATTACAAATTGCAGGGCAGACGTTTTGGCTTGGTCTGGAATCCAGGCTGTGAAAGCCCACAAGGAGGGAGGGTCTCAGAGCCTGGGGTCTAGTCTGATCCCAAATGTTTACACAGCAGTATTTAGCTCCACAGTCCGAGCCCTAGTCAATTGACCATGGCTCTCAGACTTGGTGCCGGGAATTATTTATTGCAGTGTAGACATACTCAAAGTGTCCTACAAAGGAGGTCAGGGAGTAATTATCATCAATTTACAGATTAAAAGCCTTTAAAATGGCTCATCTAAGAAACTGAAAAGTATCTAATGGTTATTTCCCTCCTTCTGCTCCAGAAAAAAAATCACGTTATGCCATGAAATTGGACAGTTTTAGCACTGGCTCAAGCAGGTGGCTGGTTTTAATGATCAGAATATTAAAAGGATGCTGAAATTGCCATTATTTGAAACACTACCTATGATTCCCGGTGAGGAAAATGTAGCTCATATAAAAAATCTTTGTCAACAAAGCTGTGAGATTCATTTTCCCTGTTGCATTGATAGAGGGTGTATGTTGGGGCCAGCAATGGTTGAGGAGATTGAAGGCTCTTGTATATAGTTGCAGCACTAAACACTTACTTATGGTAAGCGGGTTTGTGTCAGAATTATTACTGATCACTGCCCCTTTTCCATTAAAGGGCGGGGAGAGAACATAAATCCTTTTAACCTTCTATTAAAAACACAGGGGAAGGAGAAGGGAAAGGAAAACTCTTAAAGCATTTACAACTGAAAGAACTAAATAAGACTTTCATTGTGGCTGCTTCCCATACTCCCTTTCTCTGTACAGCATTTTCTTTAGTGGAAAATCTCCTCACCTTTGTCTAAACTAGAGATTTTGGCCATATCAGACAAGTGACTTGTTTGCCAACTATAGCAGGGGTGTAAATGGTCATCTAGACACTCTAGAAATGTTTGTTCCTGGCTGGACTATCCTTGGGCTCTGGTGCTGAAGAAGGATTGAATGACCTTGTTGGGGACATGAGGTAGATACAGTAAGATGGTTGCTTTGGGGGTGTTGAATTCCAGTCCTGTTTCTTTTAAAGACAAGACAAAACAAAGCAGACACACACAGGAGAAGAAATATAAGAAGGCCCAGCTTCTGTCCCTATTATTTGCCATTTAGCAGCTGCAAATTCCAAGAGTTTTATTAGTAGAGCAGTGCAAAGAACTGACTTTTAATTTTGCTGGCAGTTCCAAAAAATTTGGCGGGGGGGAATGTTTTAGGTAACCCTGAATGAAAAAAAATTCAAAATTTTGGCCTATAAAAATTTTTTTTCAGTGACATGAAGTGTTTGACATGAAATGTAACATTTCATTTTGTTTTGGAGCTTTTAAAATGTTTTTATATATTTTAAATAAAATTGAAGAAAATTTAAAAAAAAAGTCATTTTGAATTGAGAAATCAAATGTTTCCATTCAACAATGTCAAAACAAAACAATTTCCTTTTTTCTGCATGTTTGTTGGTTTGTTTTTCACCAAAATAATTCTGCAAAATTAACATGAATTCGCAAAATGTTTTAGTCAGCCTAAATCTGCATTTTTTACTGGAAAAAGAGGTTCAGACAAAAGGTTTCACGCAGCTCTACTTATTAACCTGAGATTTAGCTGTTACTGGCTGGGGTGAAAGCATGGCTCTCAGGTTGTCTCTTTCAGTACAGCAGAGTTGCAAAGGTGGAGTTTTTCTGGCTGCCTAAGCTAGACTCTCATGAGACGGAAGGCAAAACAAGAAAAAGAGGAAGCGTAATGTGGAGTGCTCCTGTGTGGGAAGGAAAAATGATGTGCTAGAGCATGGGTGATATTAGGAACTTCAGGTTCTCATCATCCCAGGCATTGCCCAGGATTCAGCTGAACCCAATGGAGATTGTCCCAGTTTTGGGGTTAACTGCACCTGTTCCCCCTTCCTGGCCTCCAGCCATCATCCCACTATGAGCAGGATGATTTAGTTGAGGTTGGTCCTGCTTTGAGCAGGGGGTTGGACTAGATGATCTCCTGAGGTCCTTCCAATCCTGATATTCTATGATTCTATAACCCCTGTCCCTCTCCCTCCAGACCACAATTTTAGGGCTGCAGTCCCCCGGCAATTCCCTGTGACTACCCTAGCAGGTCTGACTTTAGGTTAGCACCTGCAGTTCTGCTCTCCCCCAGGGATAATGACAGGGTTACCAGTGACTAGCCAGCTTTCACAGAACACAGTATCTTGATTTAGTACAAGTGTATGTCAAAGAAAACCTATCCTAAAACAATAGACAGCACAGATATTAACCTTAGCCAGTGTCACCCATCATCCACAGGGAGTCCTGGTAGGTCCATACACTGGTCCAGAGTGAGTCTGACCTAAGTCAGATCAGGCTGAATCGTTATACTATTTGGGGCCTTTGTCGTCAGGCCTCCAGGACCAGGTAAAACCAATCAGTGCTACTTCTCCCCAGGACCAAAGCTTCAAAGGTGCTGGGTGTCTGAGTAACTGGCATTGGGACTTGCATTCATTACCCTCCCCACCCCGCAGTGAGTCCAGATTCTGCTGAAAACTCACTCAGCGAGCCAGAAACACACAGCTGCATATACCGATTATTGATACAGCAGTCTGTGAACATCCCCTGTGCCCATAGTGGCTATCACATCTCAGTAGAACAGTCTTTGAAGTTTCCATGCTTGCAAGGTCTCACGTTTGTCACAGTGATCTTGTCTGGTTGCTTCCTCTTGTCTGGTCAGGACGTCTTTCAAGATGTGATGGCTAAATGAGTGGGCGGATTTTCGGAGATGCCAAGCTCCCATAATTACTTCTGAAATCAATGGGGACTGTAGGTTCTCAGCACCTCTGAGAATCAAGCCACTTACTTTGATACCTAAGTAAAGATTTAGGTGCCTAATTTTAGACACTAAGAGTAACATTTTCAAAAGTATCTAAGTGATTTCAGTGTCTAAGTCCCATTGAAAGTCTAGAACAATATTTTTGGAATAAGAAATTACAATATGAATATTAGTACTAGAAGTTCTCATATTAATTATGATATTAAAATGAATATAGAATCCTAGAATATCAGGGTTGGAAGGGACCTCAAGAGGTCATCTAGCCCTACCTCCTGCTCAAAGCAGGACCAATTCCCAGCTAAATCATCCCAGCCAGGGCTTTGTCAAGCCGGGCCTTAAAAACCTCCAAGAAAGGAGACTCCACCACCTCCCTAGGTAACGCATTCCAGTGCTTCACCACCCTTCTAGTGAAATAGTGTTTCCTAATATCCAACCTGGACCTCCCCCACTGCAACTTGAGACCATTGCTCCTTGTTCTGTCATCTGCCACCACTGAGAACAGCCGAACTCCATCCTCTTTGGAACCCCCCTTCAGGTAGTTGAAGGCTGCTATCAAATCCCCCCTCATTCTTCTCTTCTGCAGACTAAACAATCCCAGTTCCCTCAGCCTTTCCTCATAAGTCATGTGCTCCAGATCCCTAATCATTTTTGTTGCCCTCCGTTGGACTCTTTCCAATTTTTCCACATCCTTCTTGTAATGTGGGGCCCAAAACTGGACACAGTATTCCAGATGAGGCCTCACCAATGTCGAATAAAGGGGAACGATCACGTTCCTCGATCTGCTGGCAATGCCCCTACTTATACATCCCAAAATGCCATTAGCCTTCTTGGCAACAAGAGCACACTGTTGACTCATATCCAGCTTCTTGTCCACTGTGACCCCTAGGTCCTTTTCTGCAGAACGGCTACCTAGCCATTTGGTCCCTAGTCTGTAGCAGTGCGTGGGATTCTTCCGTCCTAAGTGCAGGACTCTGCTCTTGTCCTTGTTGAACCTCATCAGGTTTTTTTTGGCCCAATCCTCTAATTTGTCTAGGTCCCGCTGTATCCGATCCCTACCCTCTAATGTATCTACCACGCCTCCTAGTTTAGTGTCATCTGCAAACTTGCTGAGAGTGCAGTCCACACTATCCTCCAGATCATTAATAAAGATATTAAACAAAACCGGCCCCAGGACCGACCCTTGGGGCACTCCGCTTGAAACCGGCTGCCAGCTAGACATGGAGTCATTGATCACTTCCCGTTGAGCCCGACGATCTAGCCAGCTTTCTATCCACCTTACAGTCCATTCATCCAGCCCATACTTCTTTAACTTGGCGGCAAGAATATTGTGGGAGTCCGTATCAAAAGCTTTGCTAAAGTCAAGGAATAACACATCCACTGCTTTCCCCTCATCCACAGAGCCAGTTATCTCATCATAGAAGGCAATTAGGTTAGTCAGGCACGACTTCCCCTTCGTGAATCCCTGCTGACTGTTCCTGATCACTTTCCTCTCCTCTAAATGTTTCATAATTGATTCCTTGAGGACCTGCTCCATGATTTTTCCAGGGACGGAGGTGAGGCTGACTGGCCTGTAGTTCCCCGGATCCTCCTCCTTCCCTTTTTTAAAGATGGGCACTACATTAGCCTTTTTCCAGTCATCCGGGACCTCCCCCGATCGCCATGAGTTTTCAAAAATAATGGCTAATGGCTCTGCAATCTCACCCGCCTACTCCTTTAGCACCCTCGGATGCAGCGCATCCGGCCCCATGGACTTGTGCACGTCCAGTTTTTCTAAATAGTCCTGAACCACTTCTTTCTCCACAGAGGGCTGGTCACCTTCTCCCCATATTGTGCTGCCCAGTGCAGCAGTCTGGGAGCTGACCTAGTTCGTGAAGACAGAGGCAAAAAAATCATTGAGTACATTAGCTTTTTCCACATCCTCGGTCACTAGGTTGCCTCCCTCATTCAGTAAGGGGCCCACACTTTCCTTGACTTTCTTCTTGTTGCTAACATACCTGTAGAAACCCTTCTTGTTACTCTTAACATCTCTTGCTAACTGCAACTCCAAGAGTGATTTGGCCTTCCTGATTTCACTCCTGCATGCCTGAGCAATATTTTTATACTCCTCCCTGGTCACTTGTCCAATCTTCCACTTCTTGTAAGCTTCTTTTTTGCGTTTAAGATCAGCAAGGATTTCACTGTTTAGCCAAGCTGGTCGTCTGCCATATTTACTATTCTTTCTACACATCGGGATGGTTTGTTCCTGCGACCGCAATAAGGATTCTTTAAAATACAGCCAGTTCTCCTGGACCCCTTTGCCCTTCATGTTATTCTCCCAGGGGATCCTGCCCATCTGTTCCCTGAGGGAGTCAAAGTCTGCTTTTCTGAAGTCCAGGGTCCGTATTGTGCTGATCTCCTTTCTTCCTTGTGTCAGGATCCTGAACTCGACCATCTCATGGTCACTGCCTCCCAGGTTCCCATCCACTTTTGCTTCCCCTACTAATTCTTCCCTGTTTGTGAGCAGCAGGTCAAGAAAAGCTCTGCCCCTAGTTGGTTCCTCCAGCACTTGCACCAGGAAATTGTCCCCTACATTTTCCAAAAATTTCCTGGATTGTCTGTGCACCGCTGTATTGCTCTCCCAGCAGATATCAGGGTGATTAAAGTCTCCCATGAGAACCAGGGCCTGCGATCTAGCAACTTCTGCTAGTTGCCAGAAGAAAGCCTCGTCCACCTCATCCCCCTGGTCTGGTGGTCTATAGCAGACTCCAACCATGACATCACCCTTGTTACTCACACTTCTCAACTTTATCCAGAGACTCTCAGGTTTTTCTGCAGTTTCATACAGGAGCTCTGAGCAGTCATACTCCTCTCTTACATACAACGCAACTCCCCCACCTTTTCTGCCCTGCCTGTCCTTCCTGAACAGTTTATATCCATCCATGACAGTACTCCAGTCATGTGAGTTATCCCACCAAGTCTCTGTTATTCCAATCGCATCATAGTTCCCTGACTGTGCCAGGACTTCCAGTTCTCCCTGCTTGTTTCCCAGGCTTCTTGCATTTGTGTATAGGCACTTAAGATAACTCATCGATCGTCCCTCTTTCTCAGCATGAGACAGGAGTCCTCCCCTCTTGCGCTCTCCTACTCGTGCTTCCTCCCAGGATCCCATTTCCCCACTTACCTCAGGGCTTTGGTCTCCTTCCCCCGGTGAACCTAGTTTAAAGCCCTCCTCACTAGGTTAGCCAGCCTGCTGGCGAAGATGCTCTTCCCTCTCGTCGTTAGGTGGAGCCCGTCTCTGCCTAGCACTCCTCGTTCTTGGAACACCATCCCATGGTCAAAGAATCCAAAGCCTTCTCTCCAACACCACCTGCGTAGCCATTCGTTGAGTTCCATGATTCGACGGTCTCTACCCAGGCCTTTTCCTTGCACAGGGAGGATGGACGAGAACGCCACTTGCGCCTCAAACTCCTTTATCCTTCTTCCCAGAGCCACGTAGTCTGCAGTGATCCGCTCAAGGTCATTCTTGGCAGTATCATTGGTGCCCACGTGGAGAAGCAGGAAGGGGTAGCGATCCGAAGGTTTGATGAGTCTCGGCAGTCTCTCCGTCACATCGTGTATCCTAGCTCCTGGCAAGCAGCAGACCTCTCGGTTTTCCCGGTCGGGGCGGCAGATAGATGACTCAGTCCCCCTGAGGAGGGAGTCCCCGACCACCACCACCCTCCTCCTCCTCTTGGGAGTGGTGGTCGTGGAACCCCCATCCCTAGGACAGTGCATCTTTTGCCTTCCAATCGGTGGAGTCTCCTTCTGCTCCCTTCCCTCAGATGGGTCATCTAGTCCACTCTCCGCATTAGTACCTGTAGAGAGAACATGGAAACGATTGCTCACCTGTATCTCCATTGCTGGTGCATGGACGCTCCTCTTTCTTCTTCTGGAGGTCACATGCTGCCAAACCTCTTCACAATCCTTCTGTCCCTGCTGCGCCTGTTCTGAATCTTCAGAACATTGTGGCCGTAGAAGCATCTCCTGACGTCTGTCCAGGAAATCTTCATTTTCCCTTATGCAACGCAGAGTCGATACTCGTTTCTCCAGGCCTCGAACCTTCTCTTCCAATATGGAGACCAGCTTGCCCTTCGTACAGACAAAGTCGCTTCTGTCCTGTGGAAGAAAGACAAACATGGCACAACCTGTGCAGGTGACAACAGCTGATCGCTCACCTTCCATATCACCGTCCTCTTAAGAGCTTCCTCAACTGTTGCAGGAACTACTCAGAGAAACCCATAGATGAAAGCCTCAGTGGGCTCTGCCCAGGCAAACTCCCGCTTTTAGCCTCTGCTGTTCGCCGCTCAGCTGGTTCGCTGCTGACTGGCCTTATATACCAGTCAGGCCCCCTCAAGGCCCACCTGGAACAAAGCACTCCCAATTCACACTTTTCAAACAACCAAGCAAGCAATCAAGCACACGGTCAAACTGACCAACTGTCCCAGCAGCAGACACTCAGATACTCACCAACACAGCCCCCCTAATGCAGCACTTAGCGTACCTCCTCTCGGACAGCTCCCAGGCAAACTTCCTCTGTTAGCCTCTGCTGTTCGCCGCTCAGCTAGTTTGCTGCTGACTGCCCTTATATACCAGTTAGGCCCCATTATATAATAAATATATAATATATATAATAAAAAAATAATAAAATATTGTGCTTAGCTGTCGGTTAATTTTAGATAGCAATTGGATTTTTAAATTAAATTGGTAGAAGAAGAACCATCCTTTGAATTTGCACTGGCCTTTCTGTCTCTGTCATATATTCCTAGAGCAGCTTCTCTCGATGGAGTGACACTTCTGGGCCTAGCCAGTGAGCACAGTCATGGGATCAAATAGCTCTTAAGTCTTGGCATGACCAGCAATGGTCCTAAAACTTTAGGATGCAGAAAGTCACCTTCCTGGAGCTGTGAGCCAAACATTGTCTTGACCTGCAGTGCTAGAACACCAATTAGCATGGAGACATGCGTGGCAATTGCAGTGTGGAGCTTATCTCTTCAGATTGCTGCCACTTGGTGGTGAACCAGTTTGGTGTGGGGAAATCCACAGTGAGGGAAGTTGATGGAGGTGTGCAAAGCTCTTCCCTCCATATATGCTGTTGCATAAGGTGATCAGGCTAGGTAATATTCAAACCAAGTAGCTCAGGTTTTCCAGCTGCGGTGAGGCTAGCGTTGTGATCACTTTGCCCATTCTTTGCCTATCTCATCAAGCATTTGTCCATGAACAAGATGGGGTAATTCTCCATGGTTTTGCAGGCCTCATTGGATCACTGGAGCAAATTCACGGACATTAATGTTGGATGGCTGGGAAAAGCACTGTGTTTTCATAATTATCGTGTGGTAATTGAATTGTGTGGTTTCTATACTTGTGATAAAATATATCAGTCTGTGAGCTATTCATAGATGTTAAGGTCCCAACAGAACATTACATCATCCATTCTGACCTCCCTTCTATCAATCCCATACCATTAAATTTCACCAAGTTAGCTCTGTATGGAACCCAATAATTTGTGTTTGACTAAAGCGTCTTTCAGAAAGGAATCTAGGCTTGATTTGACGACATCAAGAGATTGAAAAACCACCACTTCCTTTAGTAGTTTGTTCCAATGGTTAATCACCCTCACTGTTAAAAATGTGAGCTATTATTTCTAATCTGAATTGTTCTGGCTTTTACTTCTAGTCATTGGTCGTTGTTAGGACTTTCTCTGCTAGATTAAAGAGCTCTTTAATACACAGTATTTTCTCCCCACAAATGTTCTTGTGCAGTGTATTCACACTGTATTCACATCACCTCTCAATCTTCTTTTCGATAAGCGCAACAGATTCAGCTCTTTAAATGTGTCCTTTTCAGTCATTTTCTCCTGCCCTTGAATTATAGTTCCAGCTCTTTTCTGTGCCCTCTCCAATTTTTCATAATCCTTTTTAAAATGTGGACCCCAGAATTGGATGCAGTATTTCAATATCAGTCTCTCCAATGCTGGATACAGAGGTAAAAATCACTACCCCCCTGTTTTACACCCCAGGGTCACATTAGCTCTTTTTGAAACAGCATTACAGTGGGAGATCATGTTAAGTTATTTGGCCACTGTCACCAGCTGAATCCTTTTCAGAGTCACTGCAGTACCTGTTTGCTTGCCCTTTGAACAATCATATAACTATAGCTGATTAATAAATCCTTCCATTCTTATAACAACCAAAGCAAATACTTGTGTTTTTATTGCTAGAAAAAAACGTCTTCAACATTGAGTAAAGTTTTCAAAAGTGCCTAAGAGTCAGATTTTCAAATATATTTAGGTGCCTAAACATGCAGCTCGGTGCATAGCAAGATTTTCAAAAGAACCTGGGCACCTAATTCCCATTATCAGAGCTGTATATGAGAAGATGAGAATCAGGTCCAAGAGTCTTCAAACTTGAAACTGTTCACTGCCAGCCTATCAGACCTGAAGAACTGAGTCTGTTAGCACTAATGCTGCCTTTTTAACAACACTGTGTGTTTATTATTCTTTAAGGGGATTTTGATCTCCGCCCTGTAGTCAGCACTTGGTATGGATTTACATTAGTATAACTCTCCAGTATTCTTCTGCTCTCATTCCAGGAATAGGTGAAAGCAGCACAAGGGAGGATATTTCAGTTCAGTTAAATGCATTAAATTAAAAAAGAAAACAACTTATGGACAGTTTAATATCAAGATCTACTGCTATGCGATGAGACAGCTTCAGAAAGTGAAGCTGGATACAGAAGTTAAAACTGTCAACTGAAAACAGACTCTCCTTAAGTAATGGACTATTAGAGAACTGAGAGCCCCTCAGAGTCTCTGAAACTGCTCAAAACAGTTTTTCAGGGTTCAGCAGGTAACTGAAACCTGAACCTTAACTATAGCATGGATATCACACTTGTATACTTAAATACTTAATATATTTTAGAGAAGACTTACAAAAATACCGAAAACCCTAATATTTAATACTAATTGGGCCAGAAAGCAAGTGCAAATGGCTCTGTAGGCCAGGGACTAGGATGCTCACCAGGGAGGGCTGCACATCTGGGTCTCAGTCTCTGTGCATATGGCTATTTAATTATTTATACAAGGATAGCTTCGACAGGAGAGATTGCAAAGCACCCCCTTAGAAGAGCCAGCAGCCCTGCAGTTAGGTCACTTGCCTAGGAAAGGGGAGAGGAGGGATTCAAAGCTGGGCTGCCTGCAGTTCTTCTGAGTGACTTATTAACTGGGCTATCAGTGATCAGAGGGGCACCGCCTCCTCCTCAGTGATTAGAATGATTGGAAAAAGGCAACTATAGTGCCCATCTTTAAAAAAGGGAAGAAGGAGAACCCGGGGAACTACAGGTGGTCAGTCTCACCTCACTACCTGGAAAAATCATGGAGTAGGTCCTGAAGGAATCACTTTTGAAGCACTTGGAGGAGAGGAAGGTTATCAGGAACAGTCAACATAGATTCACCAAAGGCAAGTCAACCTGATTGCCTTCTATGATAAGATAAATGGCTCTGTGGATATGGGGAAATCAGTGGACGTGATATAGCTTGACTTTAGCAAAGCTTTTGATACAGTCTCCCACAGTAGTCTTGCCAGCAAGTTAAAAAAGTATGGATTGGATATATGGACAATAAGGTGGATAGAAAGCTGGCTGGATTGTCGGGCTTAACAGGTAGTGTCTATTTGGCAGCCGGTAGCAAATGTGGAGTGCCCCAGGGGTTGGTCCTGGGGCAGGTTTTGTTTAGTATCTTCATTAATGATATGGATGATGGTCTGGATTGCACACTCAGCAAGTTCATGGATGACACTAAGCTGGGGGGATAGGTAGATACTCTGGAGGGTAGGGATAGGATACAGAAGGACCTAGAGATATTGGAGGATTGGACCAAAAGAAATCTGATGAGGTTCAACAATGACAAGTGCAGAGTCCTGCACTTAGGACGGAAGAATACCAAGCACTGCTACAGACTAGGGACCGAATGGCTTAGGGTGACCAGATTACAAGGGTAAAATATCGGGACGGGGGCGGAGCCAAAAAAGGGGGCGGGGCCAAAAAAGGGGGCGGGGCCAAAAAAATTAAGGGGCCTGGGGCATTAGCAGGCCCCGCGCGCTGCCCTCCCCGCGGAGCCTCCCACCCCCTGGCCCGCCACGGACATATGCGGGGCAGCGCGGAGCGGGCAGGAGCCGGGTGGGTGGCAGGGGCCGAATCCCCGCTGCTGCCAGGGAGCCCCGCGCCTCTCCCTCCCGCTCGCGGCTGTGGCTCCCTCCCGACGCGACGCGCCCCCCCCGCTGCCCCGGGAACATGCGGCGCGCGTCCCCCGCGCCTAGTCTCCCTCCCGCCGGGAAGGAGCAGCTGGATGTGCGCCGCATGTGCGCGGGGCAAGGCGGGGGGGGCGCGTCCGGCCAGGAAGGAGCCGCGGCCCTGAGCGGGACGGAGAGGCGCGGGGCTCCCCAGCAGCAGCGGGGATTCAGCCCGCGCCACCCACCCACCCCCCGCCCGCTCCGCGCTGCCCCGGCCCGGACCCACCGCGCTGCCCCGCGGGCTGCAGGGCTGGAGCAGCCTCCAGGCTGCACTCCCGGCCCCGGGTGAGTGAGCCCGCGGGAAAAGAAGCCCTCTGGCGCGGCGGGGGGGCTCACAGCTGAGCCCCCCTGTCTCCCTCCCTTGCCCGCCCCCCTTTGCCCGCCCAGTGCCCGGGTGCTGGAGCTGACTTACCAGCTCCAGGATCCAGGCACCGCCGCCGCCAGTCCCTCCCTCCAGGCTTGCACCGCCATGCTGCAAGCCTGGGAGGGAGGAGGAATGCTGGGGAAGAGGCGGGGCCAGGGCGGGGATTTGAGGAGGGAGCCAATGGGGGGAGAAGGGGGCGGAGCCGGAGCGGAAGGGAAAATTTCTTCTTTGTCCCGCGTCCCGACCAAACATCGGTCGGGACGCGGGACAAAGAAGCAAATATCGGGACAGTCCCGATAAAATCGGGACGTCTGGTCACCCTAGAATGGCTAGACAGCAGTTCAGCAGAAAAGGACCTAGGGGTTACAGTGGACGAGAAACTGGATTTGAGTCCACAATGTGCCCTTGTTGCCAAGAAGGCTAACAGCATTTTGGGCTGTATAACTAGGAGCATTGCCAGCAGATTGAGGGATGCGATCATTCCCCTCTATTCGGCATTGATGAGGCCTCATCTGGAATACTGTGTCCAGTTTTCAGCCCCACACCACAAGAAGGATGTGGACAAATTGGAAAGAGTCCTGGAGAGGGCAACAAAAAGAATCAGAGAGCTGGGGCACATGACTTACGAGGAGAGGCTAAGGGACCTGGGCTTGTTTAATCTGCAGAAGAGAAGAGTGAGGGGGATTTGATAGCAGCCTTCAACTATCTGAAGGGGGGGTTCCAAAGAGGATGGAACTAGGCTATTTTCAGGGGTGGTAGATGACAGAACAAGGAGCAATGGTCTCAAGTTGCAGTGGAGGAGGTTTAGGTTGGATATTAGGAAACACTGTTTCACTAGGAAGGTGGTGAAGCACTGGAATGGATTACCAAGGGAGGTGGTGGAATCTGCTTCCTTAGAGGTTTTTAAGTTCCGCCTTGACAAAGCCCTGGCTGGGATGATTTAGTTAGTGTTGGTCCTGCTTTGAGCAGGGAGTTGGACTAGATGACCTCCTGAGGTTTCTTCCAACCCTAATCTTCTATGATAACCATGCTCAGAAACTTATCAAATTCCATTTTCCAACTCATTCTGTTGCTTACCCCACAACTCCTGCGGGGACGCTGCTCCAGAATCTCCCTCCTCTGATCATAGAATCCTAGAATATCAGGGTTGGAAGGGACCTCAGAAGGTCATCTAGTCCAACCCCTTGCTCAAAGCAGGACCAATTCCCAACTAAATCATCCCAGCCAGGGCTTTGTCAAGCCTAACCTTAAAAACCTCTAATGAAGGAGATTCCACCACCTCCCTAGGTAACCCATTCCAGTGCTTCACCACCCTCCTAGTGAAATAGTGTTTCCTAATATCCAACCTAAACCTCCCCAACTGCAACTTGAGACCATTGCTCCTTGTTCTGTCATCTGCCACCACTGAGAACAGCCGAGCTCCATCCTCTTTGGAACCCCCCTTCAGGTAGTTGAAGGCTGCTATCAAATCCCCCCTCATTCTTCTCTTCTGCAGACTAAGCAATCCCAGTTCCCTCAGCCTTTCCTCATAAGTCATGTGCTCCAGACCCCTAATCATTTTTGTTGCCCTCTGCTGGACTCTTTCCAATTTTTCCACATCCTTCTTGTAGTGTGGGGCCCAAAACTGGACACAGTACTCGAGATGAGGCCTCACCAATGTCGAATAGAGGGGAACGATCACGTTCCTTGATCTGCTGGCAATGCCCCTACTTATACAGCCCAAAATGCCGTTAGCCTTCTTGGCAACAAGGGCACACTGTTGACTCATATCTAGCTTTTCGTCCACTGTAACCCTTAGGTCCTTTTCTGCAGAACTGCTGCCTAGCCACTCAGTTCCTAGTCTGTAGCAGTGCATGGGATTCTTCCGTCCTAAGTGCAGGACTCTGCACTTGTCCTTGTTGAACCTCATCAGGTTTCTTTTGGCCCAATCCTCTAATTTGTCTAGGTCCCTCTGTATCCTATCCCTACCCTCCAGCTTATCTACCACTCCTCCCAGTTTAGTGTCATCTGCAAACTTGCTGAGAGTGCAGTCCATGCCATCCTCCAGACCATTAATGAAGATATTGAACAAAACCTGCCCCAGGACCGACATGGAGCCGTTGATCACTACCTGTTGAGCCCGACGATCTAGCCAGCTTTCTAGATGGGCACAAAGCTTCAGTTTCCAGCCTGAATTTCATTCAGGGCCAGTTATACTCCATTTATTCTTTTGACAAATTTGTTCATTAACTCCAGTTCCTCCTCTCCCTCTCTGGTGTTCTCTTCCCCAGTACATTTACACAGAGCTAGCACATCCCCTCTCAGCCCTTCCTTTGCTAGGTAAATCAAGCTCAGTTCTTTTAGTCTCCTCTCCTAAAGGTACGTCTTCACTACCCGCCGTATTGGTGGGTAGCAATTGATTTATCCGGGATCGATATATCGCGTCTCGTTAAGACGCGATATATCGATCCCCAAACGCGCTCACCGTCGACTCCGGAACTCCACCAGAGCGAGCGGCGATAGCGCAGTCGACGGGGGAGCCGCGGCCGTCGATCCCGCGCTGTCTGGACTCCAGGTAATTTGATCCAAGATACTTCGATCCAAGATATTCGCGTAGCTGAAGTTGCGTATCTTGGATCGATCCCCCCTACAATGTAGACCAGCCCTTAGACAGTCACTCCATGTCTCTGATCATCCTGGGAGCCCATCTCTGCACCTTTCCAGTTTGAATTAATTCCCCTCTGGCTGAGGTTGTGGAACAGCCCACAAACCCCAGGGCAGTAGAGCAGCCCCTCTGACAAAGTATGCAGTTCCTGGGTGTTGAGCCTTGAAGTTGAGGAAAAGCTATAATTTTTGCAGAAGTAGAGAAGGAGCCAGGGGAGGGATTTGAGTAGGGAGGGGATGACATGGTTGGAGCACAATTGAGGCAGCTGATTTTGTTGTCACAATGTTTGATCAGGCTCTTCATTGTTCTGGTGGGAGAGGCGATCTTGAGAAGCAACAAAAGAAGATGGTGCAAGGGGTGAGACTCAAGCAGAGTGCCCCTGGCCACAGGGGAAACAACCCATGTAACCTCCTTGCCTACCACATGGGCATGAGGAAGATGAAAGCAGGAAAACTTTCCAAGCCCCTGCAGCCAGAAGGATTCTCCAGCAGTAGCCTTTGCTTCTCCCTTGAACACACCCCTTTGGTCCCAGAAATTACCTTTGTCTTCATTTCAGATCACACAGAGGAAGAAAAAAAGGCAAATTATGAGCTTTCATTCTGCCATGTTCATGGCGATAGTCCAACTGTTGAACACAATGTGCTGGGCTTGTGAAAGAGATGGACAGATTTACAATCAGTGGTTTAAAACACACCTGTCTTCAATATGCCGTGTGATCCGGTGGGATCCAGGGGAGGCAGGGAGAAGTCATTGGCTGTGGGGATGACGATAGAACTTGGAGGCAGAGAGGTGTGATGGGCTGGGGGAGTTGGGAGAGGGAAGCATAAGAAAGGGAGTCACAGTAGGAGTCTTTGTTGGGTGGGAGGGTCATGGGCGAGGGAAGCCCCGTCCCTTAGTGGGAGGTGTTTCAGGGGACTATGGAAGAAGGAAGAGGGAAAATGGAACTTAAAAATTTCAGCAAGAATTTCCTCTAAAAGAGAAAAAAAATTACTAATGTCTGTTAGCTGTTATGAAGTTGTAGTATAGTGGTCCGTTCCCTGCCCTCTCACTCTGTACGATTTTCAAATTTTTGCAAAGTCAAACACTAGTAATTGTCATATGTTTCTTTGTTTGTTGGTTTTCTGGTTTTGGAATGCACTTTTCTGCCATTGTTTCATTTTTCCCTTGAAATATTTTTTGTATGAAAATGCATATTTGGGTCAACCAAAACATTTCATGACTTCATGTTGTTTTTTATCATTGTTTCAGTGGAGAACAAAAAAAAGCCTTTTTGGGGGGAATATTAAAACATTCATTTTGAGATTTGCAAATTGAAAGATCAGTTTTGGCGCTAGATTCGCAGGGGAATTACACACCATACACCAAATAGGGATAATGGTGCCTCCTTATACCAACAGACCAGTGATTTTTTTTCAATCAACAATCTGTAAGTGAGGAGGCAATTGATCAACTGCCCCAGTTTGATATCACCATATCTCTTACTGACTGAAACTGCGAAAGCAATTGACCTGCTGTCAAATGGTAAAGAACCTGGAGCAGAAGTGATACCAGCAGAAGTCTACAAGGTCAGAGGCTTGCACATGGCTCTGAAACTGACTGAATTTTTCCAGTCAATGTGGGCTCTAAAACTATACCCCAGGAACAAAAGGCTGCATCTATTGTCCACTTGTACAAGTGGAAAGATAACAGACAGACCTGCAACAACTGTTAGGGCATCTCCTTATCAAGATCCAGCAAAATTCTTGCCAGAATTGCCTTGAACAAGGGCTCCTGCCTGCGTGTCAGTGTGGCTTCAGAAAAAGGTGCGGAACCACAGATATGGTGTCTGCTGCGTCTCAACTTCAGGAGAAATGTCAGGAACAGAACTCCAACCTGTATATGACTTTCTGTAGAGGGGCGGACTCACCCCTGCGGCGCCTCCTGCTGGTCTCTTCTGGGAATTAGCTCGATTTCCAGCCCAGAGCACCCTCTGCAGGCCGGTGATCCGCCTGTCCTTTGGCCCCCGTGTCCTTCCCGGACACTGGTGCCCTTTTATCTGGGGTGCTGCCCCCTGGCAGTACACCCCTCAGTACTAGGGTCTCCCCTCCCCGGGGAACGCCCACCCACTAGCCTTACCTTGCCTCCGAATAAGGCCACTGCCAGTCACCAACTAGCCCCCGCTCCCTGGGGCAGACTGCAGTATAGGCCACTCATCTCAGGCAAGGTTAGGTTTGGACCTGCTGCCTGGGCCTACCCCTGGGCTGCCCTCTGCAACCCCCAGTACTCCTTGGCCTCCTACTAGGCCGCAGCCTGGGGCTTTCCAGGCTGGAGATCCCCAGCTCCTCAGCCTGTCCCCAGCCCTGCTCCACTCAGGTACTCTGTCTCTAGCTCACTGCAGCCAGGCCCTTCTCCCTCTGAAGGCAGAGAGAGATTGCTTGGCCTCTGGCTCATAGCCTTTTTATATAGGGCCAGATGAGGCCTGATTGGGGTGTGGCCCAGCTGCAGCTGCTTCCCAATCAGCCCAGCTTAGCACCTCCCAGCCACAACCCTTCCCCTTGGGCTGTTTTAAGCCCTTCAGGGCAGGAGCGAGGTAACCACCCCGCTACACTTTCATTGACCTGACAAAGCATTGGATGCAGTCAGTCGGGAGGGCCTTTGGAAAATCATGGCAAAATTCAGTTTCCCAGAGAAATTCATTGCAGTGGTTCATCAATTTCATGATGGCTCGTGCTGTGGAAGATGGTGAGTCATCTGAACCATTCCCAGTCACCAAGGGAGTCGAGCAGGGCTGTGTGCTGGCACCAGCGCTCTTCAGTATGATGTTTTCTGGCATATTACAGATGCGTTTGGTGACTGTGACGTCTGGATTGGCATCAGATACCGGACTGATGGGAAACTCTTCAATCTGAGGAAACTACAGGCAAAGCCAAAGGTACAGGAAGTGGCTGTTCATGATCTGTTTGCTGATGACTGTTCCCTGAATGCCAGATTTGAGTCTGACGTGTAGCAAAGTGTGGACTAGTTCTCTTCAGCCTGTGACACTTTTGGTCTCACAATCAACATCAAGAAGAGAAAAGTGATGTCCAGCCTGCTGCACCAGGAAAGCCTGATATAGGGCCTGCTATTACAGTGAATGGCCAAGCCCTCCGGGCAGTGGACAAGTTCAGCTATCTGGGCAGTGCACTGTTGTGTGAAGTTCACATGGATAATTAAACCAACACCAGAATTGACAAAGCAAGTGTAGCCTTTGGGAGCACAGAGACATTAGCCAACAAACAAAACTGAACATCTACAAAGTCATCATGTTGCCAACTCTGAGGTATCCATGCAAAACCTGGACAGTGTACCTGAATTACTTTCACATGGGCTGTCTGAGGAAACTGATGAGGATAAGATGGTAAGACAACGTTCCAGATATTGAGGTTCTCAGATGGGTAGGCACTCCAAGCATGAAATCACAGGGGAGATGGGCAGGCCATGTCACCAGACTGTCAGATGAGTCATTGTCAGAGAAGATCTTTTATGGTGAGTTAAAGGAGAGAAAGTGCTCTCAGGGAGGCCAGAATAAAAGTTTCAAAGATTCCCTCAAATTATCCTTGAGGTGTTTCAACATTGACCCAGAGTTTTGGGAAGATCTCGCTCATGCTCGTTCTACCTGGTGAAGTCTCATGCATTCTGGAGCTACCGTCTATGAGCAGAGGAGAACTGCTGAGGCGGAGCAGAAGTGCCAGCAAGGTAACTCTCGTAAGAGCAGCATGTCCATTGTTAATCTAGTTACTCACAGTGGCATTTCTTGTTCAGTTTGCCATAGACAGTTCAAAGCTCTAATTGACCTGATCAGCCACTCACGTGTTCCCAGAAACCAAACCAACCAGTGATGTCATGGTCATCTCCAAACTCGAAGGACAAACAACAGGAAGCCACCCCGGGGCAGAGCGCGGCACAGGCAGCGGCACTGCGATCAATTCTGCTGCCACCGGCACCGATACAAGACTTGCTACCGCCTAACAAGCTGAATCCAGCACCGGTCAGTGCTCCAACAGTTGACTGCAACCCCAAGGCGGGACCAGCGCAACTCCTGTGTCCTGCTCACATAGCAGTTTCTTCGGCACCACAGTCGCCACTGCTCGACACCGAACACACCCCGAGCTACATAGCATGGTACCATCCTTTATCTCCTGCACCATGCATAGTGGTGAGGAAGGATATGTTCAGGACAACGCTCATCCCCATCAGAGATGAGACCTACATGGAATGGAAAGCCTAAGCCTCATTCCTCCGAGCATTCACTGCCCTGGTATGCACAGCAGTAGCCTTACCCATTACCACCTTACCCCATGCAATGGCCACAATGGGGTCCTTGGCCCACATACCAGATCCCCTATCCTTCCCCAGCAACAGGAGGTTCCAGAGTACATCCATCATTACCACACAGAGAAACCTCTTACCCTCCTGAGACAGAGATAGAAGAGAAGAAATACTATCTCAGGCAGACCCGGATGATTCACCACCTGCCCCTTACTCATCTTCTGCACCAGACAAAGCGGTGACGCCGTCTATCCCTACGACACCAGATGACCTGAAACAGTTCCAAGAACTCTTCAAAAGAGTAGCAAATAGCCAAGAAATTTCCTTACATGAGGTGCAGAAGAAACAACATAGGTTGTTAAAAAACTTACAACCAGCATCATTGACCAAGATTGCCCTCCCCATTGAAGAGGCTATAATAGAGCCTGCGGAGGTAATATGGCAAACAGTGGCATCGGTATCCCCGACTAACAAAAGATCTGACAGAAAATACTTCGTTCCAGCCAAAGACATGGAATTTTTGTTTTCACACCATCAAGCCTGCTTTCTAGTAGTAGAGGCTGCTAATCAGTGTAGCAAACAGCCTCATTTACGCTCCTCACTGCCAGATAAAGAACACAAGAGATTGAACCTCTTTGGGCGGAAAGTTTACTCGTCAGCCACTCTTCTGCTTAGAGTTGCTAACTATTCTGCTCTACTAGCAAATTACGACTACTCTAACTATGGTAAAATACAAGAGCTCGTGGAAGACCTTCCCAAGCATAAACGTCCTCAACTCAACGCCATTATCAACGAGGGTCAGTTAATATCAATGGATCAATGGATGTAGCGGACATAGCTGCCTAAAGAACCACAACAGCTGTGGTTATGAGAAGAACATCATGGTTGCAGACTTTGGGAATTCCAAAAGAACTACAGCTAAAAGTGGAGGACCTCCCCTTCGATAGGGATAAACTATTCTCGTCTCCATACCATGAAGGCCTTCTGAACAATGCTGCATACACTAGGCAAACACCCACCGCCTGACAAACGCCCTCACTTTACACCAAACCAGGTCACGAGACACCTCATTTAACCGTCAACAACCACGATACTTCACTCAGAACAGACCCAAACAACGGGCTCAGAGATGACGAGCTACACAGAACCAGACCTCGTCCACCCGTCCATTTACATCTAAGCCACAATTTTGAGGTCTTGGTCGAGGGTATGCACCACCTCCCATATCTCTAGTGCCAACAGATACCCCATTCCACAGTTTTGGTCACCGCCTACGCCCATTTTACCATGCCTCAGCTGCGATAACCACAGATCAATGGGTTTTGGAGATCATACAATCCGGCTACACCAGTCCTTTCACAGCCATTCCCCCTACCCTCCCTCGTATCCCATCCTTCTTCAGGGACCCCTATCACGATCACCTTCTACAACAGGAAGTAGACTACCTCCTACTGCTGGGTGCTGTAGAACCAGCACCACATCAATACCAAGGGAGGGGTTCTTATTCCAAATATTTCCTGACAGAGAAGAGAGGAGGGGATGGAGACCAATCTTAGATCTCCGAAAACTCAACAGGTTCGTATGCAACCACAGGTACAAAAATGATCACTCTGGCCACAATAATCCCAGCGCTAGATGGTTTGCAGCCCTTAACCTCCAAGATGCATACTTCCATATTACAATACATCCTGCCCACAGATGGTTCCTGAGGTTCACAGGCGGACCCAATCACTACCAATACAGGGTCTTTCCCTTCGGACTGTCCACTGTTCCCTGCGTAGTCTCAAAAACGCTCGTGGTAGTAGCAGCACATTTATGACACAATCGAGTCATAATCTTTCCCTATTTGGATGATTGCCTTCTCAGAGGTGCAAACCGAGAAGAAACGGCAGGCATGCTGAAGACCACAATAGACCCGGTTCACCAACTAGATCTACAGATGAACGAAAAGAAATCCACCCTGGAACCAACCCAGCAATTGGAGTTTATTGTAGCCGACCTAGACTCCATACAAGCCAAGGCAATATTGCCAAACCACAGTTTCACTGCATTGACCAATCTTATTTACACGGTGATCATCAGACCACAAACTTCAGTGAGGACATGCCTTCAGATTCTGGGACATATGTCAGCTACAACTTTCGTGGTAAAGTATGCCAGACTCCATATACGCTGTCTGCAGCACTGGTTGAACATGGTCTATGCACCCAGCAAACACTATCTCAACAGATGTGTGACACTACCACCAAATATTATCCTCACCCTACAATGGTGGACACAGCCAGGGAATGTATGCTCCGGGATTCCCTTTCAACAAGACACCCCCCGCATCAGTGACTATTACAACAGATGCCTCCCGTGACAGTGCCCCCTATAAGGCTTTATGGAATATGCTTATGAATGTATATATGACATAACTAGAATATGTTTTATGCTACATATGTCATGTAACATATCTCTGTAAAGGTTATGATCGACACAATCTATTAATCCTATTTGTATGCATGTATCATTTTTGTACTTGAAGTTAGGAATATTGGCGGTATACTTGCTTGATTTCTATTGAGAAGGGAATGTGCAAATTAAATGCCCAATCAAGAACCACTTAAGCCAACAACGAACTCGAAGATGCCAATCCACATTGAAGCTTTCCCAGGAATGTGGCTTGTCTGGTAAGAAATTCAGTCATGAATGCACATGTGACTTGCCCATGTGACTCCAAAACTCCATCTTGGAGCTGGATTTTGCATAGGAGAGAGGAAGGGGGTCTCCCCCCACAAGGGAAAGTCTAGTTAAGCCTTTGGGAGACCCCTCAATTTTGTCTTCAGCTGGCTAAAGAGAGAGCCTCTCTACTCCCAAGGATACCTGAAAGAAATTGGAACAAAGGACAGTAACTACAGGGGGTGAGAATGATTGTTGGACCCAGACTAGAAGGAGACTAGTCTGTAAAAGGAAGCTTATTGAAACTGGTGAGGTTTCATCTGTATTCAGATTTCTTAGACATAGACTTGCGTGTTCTATTTTATTTTGCTTGGAAATTGACTTTGTTCTCTCTGTTACTACTTGGAACCACTTAAATCCTACTTTCTGTATTTAATAAAATCACTTTGTACTTATTAATTAACTCAGAGTATGTATTAATACCTGGGGGGCAAACAGCTGTGCATATCTCTCTATCAGTGTTATAGAGGCGAACAATTTATGAGTTTACCCTGTATACGTTTTATACAGGGTAAAATGGATTTATTTGGGGTTTGGACCGCATTGGCACTTTGGCATCTGAGTGGTAAAGACAGGAGCACTTCTGTAAGTTTCTTTCAGTTAAGTCTGCAGCTCTGGGGCAAGTAATTCAGACCCTGGGTCTGTGTTGGAGCAGACTGGCATGTCTGGCTCAACAAGACAGGGTGCTGGAGTCCTAAGCTGTCAGGGCAGGAAAGTCTTGGCACATCGGTTGGCAAGTCCTAAGGGAGTTTTCTGTGATCCAATCCGTCACACCTACCTGATGGGTTGGGGTACCCACTTGGGTCATCACAATGTACAAGGCAAGTTGTCTGCAATGGAAAATCACCTACATTTCAATCTCCTGGAACTCTGGACGGTACACAATGGATGCCGACACTTCCTTCCACTCATTGAGGGTTCACACATGAACCCTCAATCTCTATTCTCACCAACAATGTGGAGTGCATGTTTTATATCAATCGCCAAGGAGGAGCCAGGTCTCACTCGCTATGTGTAAAAGCCATGAATTTATGGAGCTTCTGCATCCGCAACAATATAAACATCACAGCATCATACCTACCAAGGTGCCAAAACACTACAGCCGACAACCTCAGCAGGCACTTCTCACAGGAACACGAGTGGGAAATCCACAACAGGGTTCTCAACACACTATTCCGAAAATGGGGTCACCCAGTAATCGACCTTTTCGCCTCAGCAACGAATCACAAATGTCCACTATTTTGCTCCAGGGCATGGAATGCCTTCCTCATCCCATGGAATGTGTCACTCATGTATGTCTTCCCGCCGTTACCACTGATCCCATGGGTCATCCGCAAGATACGACTCGACACCGCATACATCATTCTCATTGTCCCCACATGGCCCAGACAGACTTGGTTTCCGTACCTCTCACGTCTAGCAGTCTGTGCCCCACAACTGCTGCCTTTCCAGATGGACTTCCTGTCCCAGAACAAGGGCCTGACGCTCCATCCAGACCCAGCGAAACTCCATCTCAAAGCGTGGCTCCTCTTTGGTTCCAACATGGGGAATTGAACTGTTCGGAGAAAGTAAAATAGGTAAAAAAAAGTTGCCTCACCACTAACAATACTTACTGCCACAAGTGAAGAAGATTCTCCCTTTGGTGTCACCAATGACAGCTGGATGCAACCAAGGCGCTTCTATCGATGATCCTAGGCTACCTACTAGAAATGAAGGAAACGGGGTTAGCCATAAGCTCTATTAAAGTACACCTCGCTGCCATTACGGCCCTCCATGAACAGAGAGAAGGGGCTTCAATATTCATTCACCCGATTACACGGTGCTTTCTAGCAGGTATACAGAACATGTACCCAGAACTACACCAACCTGCACCACCATGGGCTCTCAATCTTGTGTTCAAATGTTTCACAAGACCATCCTTCGAGCCTCTAACAACCTACTCGCTCCTTCACGTGTCACTGAAGGTTGTATTACTAGTGGCAATCACGTCTGCCAGACGTGTCAGCAAAATAGGAGCATTGATGACTGAATGACTGTACACTGTATTTACCAAAGACAAAATCATGTCATGTCCTCACCCAAAATTCTTGCCCAAAGTGGCTACAAATGTTCATATTACCCAAACCATACACTTACCTGCCTTCCAGCCCAAGCCACATAATGACTCCCGAGAAGCAACATTGCACATGCTGGATGTCAGACTGGCTGTAGCCTTCTACTTGGACAGAACTAAACCATTTCGCAAGTCACCAAGACTATTCGTCTCTACAGCAGAGTGCTCCAAGGGCTCTACAATATCGACGCAGAGACTGTCTAAAATGGGTCTCTACCTGTATTCAAACTTGCTACCACCTGCATCACAAAGAACCCATCGTGGGCATCAGATCCCACTCAACGCGAGCCACGGTGACATCGATTGCACTCTTGAACAATGTCCCCTTAATAGATGTTTGTAGAGCTGCAACCTGGACATCGGAGCTCACTTTTGTAAAGCATTACGCTATCACCCAAGGCCTAGTCTCAGACTCTATTGTTGGCCTTACAATGCTCTCATAACACACTTATACATAACTCCTAACCCCTACCACCCTGGAGGGGTACTGCTTTACAAGCACCTTGAGTGGCGCACCCACAGGGACACCACTCGATGAAGAAGAAGAAGTTACTCACCATGTGCAATAACTATGGTTCTTTGAGTTGTGTGTCCCTGTGGGTATTCCACTACCCACTCTCCTCTCATCTACTTCCAGTAGAGAAGGAACTGAGGGGACAGTCAGGGGGGCGCACGCTATAGGAGGTGCCAGTGGCTGCCCTTCCCCCTACCCAGTACTGCTGCGAGAAATCTCTGATCTCCAGCGCACAGACGCACCGACACCTAGAGTGGAGCACCCACAGGGACACACATCTCGAAGAACCATCGTTACTGCACAAGATGAGTAATTTCTTCTTACACTAAATCGATATCATCACACAGTAAAAATCACAGTACACTGGCCAAAACACAGTATTCACAAGGCCTCTCATTTTCAGTTTTTATTTTAAAATGTCCTGGGAATTTATTTAATGTAAAAGTGGGTGAAAATTGGTGCAAAAAAAATAACTTCACAGTTTCCTGGGGCAATAATGGGGGCCGGGAGGACAGAAGAAAAGTCAGAGTATTGAAAGTAAAAACAGTTTAATGCTTTAATGTATTTAATAACTGTATTTAGCTGATAGCTGAAAATACAGTCCAGCTTGAGAGAATGCTTAAAGAACTGACTGCGAAAAGTAGTCAAATAGGATTAAAAATGAACCAGTCGAAAACAAAATATATGAGATCAGATGTTCTGCCAAGAACCCAAATTACTCAGGGAGAAGAGCAGATCCAAGAGGCTGACAAATACGTTTATTTGGGCCAGGAAGTCAAGATGCGCCACGATCAGAAAGGCAAACTGTCGCGCAGGAAAAAAAGCTGGATGGTGCACATTCAACGACATCAGGGACATCTTCCAAGGAAAGATCAGCAAAACAACTCGTGCAAATCTTTTTAACTTGACCGTGCTTCCAGCGATGCTATATGGCAGCGAAACACGGTCGCTGATGAAGACTGAAAAATATCAACTGTCTGTCACACAGAGGGCAATGGAATGAACATTTTTGGGCATTTCGCTCCGCAATCGCATCCCCAATGAAATAATTAGGCAGCAGTCTGGAGTCTGAGATGTTGTCAAAAGCAAGCTCCACAAAATGCGGTGGGCGGGACATGTGGCCTGACTCAGTGACAACAGATGGACTGCAGCTATATCTGAGTGGCATCCGCGAGAACTGAAACAGCCATGCGATTGGCCTCCGGTGGGATGATTTCTTAACAAGGACCTATGGACAAACATGGCGAAGGATGGCCAGAGCAAGAGAAGATTAGAAGATGTGTTGTGATCGGCTCAGTCTTAAAGCAACTAGTATGTACAAGTATGCAAGTGGAACCCTTCTGCCAGTCAATACAACACAAAACTGGTTTGAGCCTCCACCCAGTGACCTGGGCACCTCTAGAGGAAATACTGCCCCTCTCACAAACAGAGTCTGAGTGTAGCAGAGAAACTTTTAATGAAAGGAGGGAAGTAACTCAGCATTAATTTGGGAAAATAGAGGGTTCATAACATAAACCATGAGCAAAAGACCCACCTACAAATAAGTTGGGCTGTGTCCTTCTCCCTCAGGTTCTTAAGTCCAGCAACCCAAAAGTCCCTTTCACGTGTCCGTCCCTTTTCTGCACACCACACTACCCGCCGGCTCAGCGGGTAGCAATCGATGTATCGGGGATTGATTTATCGTGTGTAGTATAGACATGATAAATTGATCCCTGATTGTTCTCCCGTCGACTGCTGAACTCCAGCTTGGCGAGAGGCGGAAGCAAAGTCGACGGGGGAGCCGCGGCCATCGATCCCGCGCCGCAAGGACGCGAAGTAATTCTAAGTTGATCTAGGATATGTCGACTTCAGCTACACTATTCTCGTAGCTGAAGTTCCGTATCTTAGATCGACCCCCCGTCCCCCAATGTGGACCAGGCCTTACAGTGCAGACCCAGAGTCCAGAGGTGCATCTGCAGAATTCACCTCCCACCCTGGGTGGAGGGTGCGGGTAAAAGAGGCACATTACTCGCTCTGTTGCCCGAGCACTTGCGTGCCGCTCCTCTTTGCCAGCTGCATTGACAGCCGATTGGTGCCCCGCTCTTCTTCGTCACTGCGCCTCACCTACGGACTCTGCCAATTGCCACCTCGCCAGCTGACTGTCAGTCACCTTCTACTGCCACCTGCCTCTCATGCTGTGACGTCTGCAGGTCAGTCTCTTAGTGATTTTCAGCTCTGGGCACAAACACGGTCCCACCACAAGCAATTTTAGCTCTCAGTGATTTTTAGCTCTTAGCAGGGTGGGCAGAGACACTGCCCAACCACAACTGATTTCAGCTCCAACTGAGATTTTAAAATAACGAAGGGGCTCCTAATGAAGTCTATTTAGCTCTCTCTTTGAACAGTGGGGAGGAACAGGTTAAACCAGACCAGAGACCCTTAAGAAGACTCCACACTTCCTGATTGGTACATCTGTCCCCCCTTACTTTCATAGGCCTCTGGCATTCCAGGCCCTGGCTTAACAAGCTGGTCAGCTGATGGTGACCCCCCTCATTTGGGACAGGTTAAGCACAGTTCTGCTCCCCGTTGTTCCTACAATAATGACATCATTGAAACAATATTTCACTACTCCTTCATTCAGTACTAGAGTGATTTGTAACCCAGCACCAGCCAAAGTTGATTTATTTGAGCAACACAGCTCCATCTGCTGTATATCTAGGCAGAGTAGGGGCATGGCTACACTCGAAACTCCAAGGCGCCGCTGCAGGAGCGCTCCCAGGGCAGCGCTTTGAAGTGCGAGTGTGGTCGCGGCGCCAGCACTGGGAGAGAGCTCTCCCACCGCTGCAGGTACTCCACCTCCCCAAGGGGATTAGCTTACAGCGCTGGGAGCGCGGCCCCCAGTGATGGGGCACTGTTTACACTGGCATTTTACAGCGCTGTAACTTGCTGCACTCAGGGGGGTGTTTTTTCACACCCCTGAGCGAGAAAGTTGCAGCGCTGTAAAGCGCCAGTGTAGCCATAGCCTAGGTGTGTTCATGTAAACAGTTTTTTCCTGAACTCTCTCCCACTCCCAGCTAGCTGTCGGGAATTCATTCAGACCCTGCTTACATATGTGGATGCGTGTGTGTGTGTAGATCTTCCACTACATTGCCTTATTTTAACAGACAGCATCACCTTTCCATTTAGGCTAATTTGTTATTGACATAAACACATTTATCTAATATAATGTATTGGCTGTTCTTAACATAATCTGTATTTTCATATACTGGAGAGGTCCAAAAATTGGATGAAAATAGTAAAAACTGAATAACAGCTTTTGTAAAACCCAGGCAATTAAAAAAAATTTGAAAAACTAAAACCGAAGGGCCTTAAGTATTCATAGATTATTACAGGAAGCTCCAAGTGCTTCACACACCTTCAGTCTGGAGAGTCACTACAGCAGCCTAATGAGGCCAGGAGGACTAGATAATGAGGTGAAAGCTGAAGAATAAAAGCCCATCTTTGGAGATACTGGATTACAGCTGCCCTCATCTCAGAGCTTCGCGCCTTCAGCGTAAGCCTCCAAGAGATTCAGTAGCTTGTGTCAGTTCTCTGAGGGACTGGCAGTTGAGCCAGTTCTCTGGGCTAGGGCCCTGTCTCTACACTCTTTGTTTGGGATGCCTCTGAGTTCTGGCCAGGAGTGAATCTGCATTAGCCTATTGACCATGGAGTTACTCAAGGCATCCAGACAATATTTGCACAGCTACACTCTGTTCAGAAGAGAATGAATCCCTCCCTCTTCCCATATGAAGGGGTGGTCCATCGTTCAGTCTGTTTCAGAGCACTCCCCTGTCTAGACTGTGACTGTTCCCAGTCCATCTCCTGTAACTCACATTTCCAGGTGTCTGTCATCCCGTGTGGGGATCCAGGAATGATACGCACCCTGGGCCCCAATGACATTTATTGCCTGTTAAAGGCTCTCTGCACTAGGGCCCTTGAAGGCCTTTCCATGAACTGTGAGACAACTGGCCAGTCTCTCCCAGTCTAGGCCAAGCATTTCCCCACTTGTCTAACAGTTTTCAACACCACCAAACCCAGGTCAGATCCAATCTCCTTTTGTGGTAGGGGCAAAACATCCTTCAAGTTTATTCCTTTGGCTCTGGATGAATGTCGGTTCTTCTCAGGGGAGGAGGTTGGCGTTTGGTGAAAGCAGCGGCGTGTGTCTTACATACTGTGAGGATGTTCCTTACTGCAGTATTTATAACATACCCACATGTGTCCCCAGCTGGGACAGGATTGTACCAGCTGGGAAAAGGTTGGGACTGGCAGGTGGCGTCACTGTCACGATTTTCTAAGTATTCTCCATCAATTTCCCGTTTGTTCAATGTGCCACATCTCAGTCCCTCACCTGCTCTCATATATTCATTGCTCTGTCACATTCCTGATGTGGGTGTTTACCGAGGACTGTGATTGCTGGTTCAGGATTTGCGGATAGTGTAGGCAGATATCTGTTTATCATCATAAATGAGACACAGCTATTCTGGGGGACCAGTAGCGATTCTGCCCCTGTGAGGATGGCAATAGGAACTGGGAATATGGCAGCACCTCACAGCTCCTCCACCTAACTGCCCTTGTCTCTGTGCCTTACTGAGCTCCAGATCAGTGCTCCCATTCATAACATCCCATGGACCCTGGCGGTGCCTGAGTAGCACCATTGAGCTGGGAGATACTTGATGCTGGTTGGCAGAGGTGGAGGGAGGGTAAAGTAATGCAATCTCCCTGAGGGACCACTGAGGGCAGGGATTGAAGGGGGCACCGTTAAGTTTGTCTGTCTGTGTTGGGGGCAGGGGTCCTCTTGACAGCAAAGCAGAAAATGCTGAATGTAGAGTGCTGAGAATTAAACTCTCCCATTTGGGAAGGGCATGAGGGCCCCCCCCAAAAAAATCCTGCCTCCCTACTTCAGCATTGGTGTGAGGGTGAAAGGGGTTTGAAGTACGGCAGAGCATATGCTGTGGCAGGTCTTACCAAGCTGAGATGGTGTTGAGCTAGCCTCCAGGGTAGTAGGTAGTCTGACCATACCTCTATTAAGCTAGGGCAACCTGGCCAAAGTGGAGGGGGTACCGCAGCTACAGGACACAAGGGTTGGCACCCCGAATGCACTGCTGCAAGATTCTCCTGCCAAACAAGCCACACAATGCAGAATAAACTGGAAAACAGCTCAGACTCATGCGTCAGCCTGACCTGGGATAACACAGGACGAAAAACAGAGGCTAGTCTAACTATTTGTTGCAAGTCACAACACAAGAACACTGTCATCCGATTCATATATCGACATTTACATAGAAGTCAGAAAATCAATAAAAGCCGAGGTCATAGGGTTATGTGAAACAAGAATAAAAGACATGCATCTGATGAAGTGGGCATTCACCCACAAAAGCTTATGCTCCACTACATCTGTTAGTCTTTAAGGTGCCACAGGACTCTTTGTTGCTTTTTACAGATCCAGACTAACACGGCTACCCCTCTGACACAAGAATAAAAGACCTCATTGCACAATGGAAAAGCTGAGAGCAAGTATTCCTAGGAAGATCACTTGACAATAGAGCAAGGATTGGCGGTGTAGGAGTCATTGTCAGGAAAGAAACAGTTCCAAGGATAGTTAGCGGCAACATCGTGTCACCCCAAATAGCAGGTCTCACGCTTCAGATAAAATGAAGGAGAACGATTCAAATTATTCAGGTGTATGCTCCCACGCAGCAAGAGGAAGATGAAGAAATGGACCATATCTACGAAGAGCTGGAGGAGGTAATGCAGAAAAGATCCACCTACACAATTATCCAAGGGGACTTCAATGCAATAGTAAGTGGAAAAAAGATTGAAAAAGAAAAGTATGTGAGAAAATTCAGTAAAGGTGTAAGAAATGATTGTCTGGTTGCATTCGGAGAGGCAAACCATCTCCACATAATGAACACAATATTTGAAAAAGAACCTTGTCGGCAGTGGACAAGGAAACATCTGGATGGAGTCGCACTGAATCAGATTGATTATATAAAGACGGATACCAGAAGAATCTTTAATGATGTAGCGACAATACGAGAACGAATCATTTTCACAGGATCAGCCCGCTCAAAATATGTTCCGCTCAAAATATGTGTTGACAATGTCTATGAAGTTGAGAGATAGCCAGAAACTGAAGCAAAAATGGCACTTCAACGAAGAGGCATTTGTACAGGAAGTGAGTGAAATGAACCTTGAGTATAAAGGTCAACAAGGACATCGATGAGGCCTCTGAATAGTTTATCTCACAGCTAATCTCAGCAGCTAAGAAGGGAAAAGCATTGAAAATGTTGGGATGCAAGCAGAGGATCAGTGAGGAAATTGTGAATCTGATGGCAAGGACGGTGCGCATGAAATTAGAAGGAAAAATGGGCAAAGAATACAGAACACTGTGCAAAGGAATTTGTGTGAAGATCAAAGAAGACTACAAAGACTTTAGAAAAGAGAAATTCATAGAGGCGGCTGAAAAGAGTGAGTCTGAAGAAGGTAGAAAGAGATGTTAGACTGAAACGGATAATCCCAGAAGCGCTGTTGTATAGCACATGATTGGATTTTTGGTGTCCTAAGAGATTTGTGCACATGTTTAATTAACTGGTGGCAACAGCTAATTTCCTTTGTTTTCTTTCTCAGCTCTTCCCCAAAGGGGGCGGAGGTGAAAGGG
Organism: Chrysemys picta bellii; assembly: GCF_011386835.1. Taxonomy (NCBI): domain Eukaryota; kingdom Metazoa; phylum Chordata; order Testudines; family Emydidae; genus Chrysemys; species Chrysemys picta. Next base: position 78,690 of record NW_027052847.1, read on the forward strand.
CTTGAGGGTACCTCACCAGAAGGAATTCCCAAGGGTGTCTTCTTGGGTTCCAAAAAGGGTTTTGCATTTGGTTGATGGCAGTGTTTACCAAGCCAAGGTCAGAGAGAAACTGTAACCTTGGGAGTTTAGAAGCCTGGAGTGGCCAGTATTAACTTTTAAAATCCTTGCGGGCCCCCACCCTCTGCACTCAAAGTGCCGGAATGGGGAATCAGCCTTGACAAGGCAATATCAGGTTGCGCGTGCAAACCATCCCCCAAGTATATCTGCTTCTGATCTACCACAGTAGCTTGTATCTTTTTATTAGTCAGTTTGTTAGGTATTTGTTCTCCATTTGATAGAAAATAAAGGTATATATATTGTGATACAGCATGGCCAGATGGCAGCAGGAGAGTGATAGATGGGCTATATGGAAGCCCCAGGATGTTGAGAACCATATTTCCTGTAGAGGGAAGAGACGCTGCTACAGTTTAATTAGTGCACCTGAAGCCAATTAGACCAATTAGAGCACCTGAAGCCAGTCACCTGATAAAAACCCCCCTGCTTCAATCAGACAGTTGGAGGAACTGAAGTGCTTTGTAATCCCAGAAGCGCTGTTGTATAGCACATGATTGGATTTTTGGTGTCCTAAGAGATTTGTGCACATGTTTAATTAACTGGTGGCAACAGCTAATTTCCTTTGTTTTCTTTCTCAGCTCTTCCCCAAAGGGGGCGGAGGTGAAAGGGCTTGAGGGTACCTCACCAGAAGGAATTCCCAAGGGTGTCTTCTTGGGTTCCAAAAAGGGTTTTGCATTTGGTTGATGGCAGTGTTTACCAAGCCAAGGTCAGAGAGAAACTGTAACCTTGGGAGTTTAGAAGCCTGGAGTGGCCAGTATTAACTTTTAAAATCCTTGCGGGCCCCCACCCTCTGCACTCAAAGTGCCGGAATGGGGAATCAGCCTTGACAAGGCAATATCAGGTTGCGCGTGCAAACCATCCCCCAAGTATATCTGCTTCTGATCTACCACAGTAGCTTGTATCTTTTTATTAGTCAGTTTGTTAGGTATTTGTTCTCCATTTGATAGAAAATAAAGGTATATATATTGTGATACAGCATGGCCAGATGGCAGCAGGAGAGTGATAGATGGGCTATATGGAAGCCCCAGGATGTTGAGAACCATATTTCCTGTAGAGGGAAGAGACGCTGCTACAGTTTAATTAGTGCACCTGAAGCCAATTAGACCAATTAGAGCACCTGAAGCCAGTCACCTGATAAAAACCCCCCTGCTTCAATCAGACAGTTGGAGGAACTGAAGTGCTTTGTTGTTGGAGCAGAGAGCAGTTTGAAGGAGAGCAGTTTGGAGGGAAGCAGAGGAGAGTTTGGAAAAGTGCAGTGGCGGGCCAGAAGCCCAAGACCCTTGGTAAAGGGAAACCCAGCTTGTACCGAGCAGAGGAACTCCACAGACACAAGGGGTTGGGAGAAACTTAGCCCAAGCAGAGAGAGGGCAGGAAGCTCCACAAGCTGAAGGGCCAGAGAGGAAAGTAGCCCAGGGGAAGGAATCACTAGTTCAAGTGGTTTGCCACTATACCAAGGGCCCCTGGGCTGGGACCCGGAGTAGAGGTCGGGCTGGGGTCCCTCCCTCTCCACTCCCTTTTCTGGGATACTAGTGGGACAGTTAATACCCCAGATCGGGGTGAGAAATGGCGCCCTGAACACCCTCACAAGAAGAGAAAGTGCGGGATCCATCACAGACTCCCCTGTAAGGGGCATGTCCGCTTCATTCAGCTCAAATGCTGCCTCTCTTGTAAAGATGCCTGGGTGAATCATACATGCTGCAGAAGTGCAATGTATGCCTAGGCCTGAACTATAGGGCTGGGAAGAACCAGGCAGTCAAACTTTGACACCTTATGATGGAGAATTCCCTCCAGCCTGCTCCTGAGTCAGGTCAGGAAACCCCTGGACGTCAGTTACCAGGGGCAAATAGGGCCCTTCCACCTCAGCTCAGCATTCTTCTGGGAAGGAGAAATTCTCAGAGCCTTCCTCTGAAGTCTCCCAGAAGAGCAAATCTAGTGCCCTTCCCAGGGGTTCCTCCACAAAAAGAATTCACTCCAGCCAGATCTACAGCCTCTGAGAGGTTTTCCTCAAGGTGGAAGAGGCTCCTCCAATATGGTGGACATGGGAAAATGCCACGATTCTAAGTCCAACCAGAGCTCTGGGAAGACCCTGGTAGCACCAAACAAGAAGGAGCAGTACTGTCATCTCAGACTCCACTCTCAATATCCTTACCAACTGCTGAGGTACCATGAAAGCCTTCAACCTCATCTGCACCAGCCCCGTGGCACCCCAGGACTCCATTGCCATCAGAAAAGGACAGACACCTCTCGGTACCACAAAAGCTCTCGGTACCTCAGGACGTCAGACTACAAAAGGAATTGGTGATGAGTGCTGAACCTCAGTCTCTGTTGGTAGCAGCCACAGAGCACCTTTCGGTATCGAGAATCCCCCATCTCCAGATCCCTTTGCCTCCCCGGTGCCATTGTCCTGCCAGTCCCATTCTCTGGGAGCTGCTCCAGATGACCTTCCCTCTACCTCCTCTCTTTTTGTGCAAGGTTCTCCAAAGCATCCTCACACACACACACCCCTTTCCCGAAGGGGCAGGGGAGATGTTTTGGGACCTCATCGATCCTGGTGGGAGCAGCTCCGGATGCTACCCCCTTCCCAGTAATGGCCTCAAGGGACATATTGGAATCCCTATACTGCCTATTGTCAGCAGTTCTCTAGGTCCCAGCCCCATCCCATTGGGATGACAGGGAGACCCAAACTTCCCCTCCCCAGCAGCAAGAGGAAACATTTCAGGAACAGCAGTCCAGGGCAGACAAAGAAGCCACATCTCAGACCTCCTTCCCAGATGAGGCCCTGATGCCTTTCTGCTAGTTCATGATTTTTGCCAGTTCCAGGACCACATTAAGCCAGTGCCAGAATCTGCAGATACCACTGGAAGAACTTGGAGAACTCCAACACAAGCTGCTGGATATTCTGCACTCTGTGACGCCATCAGGAGTCACCTTTCCCATTAATGAGGCTCTATGGGAACCCACTAGAACCATCTGGCAAATCCCAGCTACGGTGACACCCACTTGTAGGAGGGCTAACAAATAATACTATGTCCCCTCTAAGGACTCTGAATTGCTGTTTTCCAACCTCTCTTTGTTGATGTGGTGAACACCATTACAAATCCACCCCATATGACAGAGACCAAAAGCATCTGGACCCCACTAGGCTGGAAGGCCTATTCATCAGCTATGCTGCAATTCCTCTATGCAAATTACCCAGCATTTATGGCCAAATACTTTACCAACTATACATAATTTGAGTCATTTATTGAATGCCTTCACTCGGATCAAAGAGAACAATTCCAGGCAATTGTTGCTGAGGGTCAGTTGTTGGCAAGAATGTCTTTGCAGGCAGCTCTTGATGATACAGACACTGCATCTCTGTGGCGGCAGTTCTGTGCCGGGCTTCCTGGCTGATATTGTCTGGCTTCCCCAGGGAAATTCAGAATACAGTTGAGGCTCTTCAATTTGGCAGATGAAAGTTGTTTGCAGAGAACACTGACAAGTCATTAAATCCCCTTAAAGATTCCAGGACCATATTATGCACTTTGGGCATCTACACTCCTGCAAACAAACAGAGAGTCAGTGGATCACCAATGGCTCAAAAATCCCTTTCATACTTATACCTCAGCTCACAGAGTCAGCGAGATTGGTGCATTCATGGCAGCCCCTCCCCACACCCCCTTTCAATGTTTCACAAGGAGAAGGTCTCCTTCCGACTGCATCCCAGCTTTCTCCCTAACGTGACTTCCAATTTTCACCTGAATCAGACCATATAGCTGCCAGTTTTCTTCCCAAAACCACATACTTCCCACCAGGAGACAGTTCTCCACACTCCAGATGTCAGGAGGGCAGAAGCCTTCTACCTCGACAGAACTAAACCATTTCACAAATCCAATAGACTATTCATTTTGATTGCAGATAGATTTAAGGGATTTGTCATTTCCATCCAGAGACTTTTGAATCACAACTTGATACCAAGCTGTCGCCATTACACTCCCTATCAGTATTTTGGCACATTCAACCAGATCACAGTCTACATCTATAGATCTACTTTAAAATGTGCCCATTTCAGACAGCTGCAGGACCGATATGTGGTCTTCAGTAGATATTTTCGCTAGACACTATGCATTAGTCGATGTCTCCAGGTCTGATGCTGCAGTCAGCAACGCAATTTTCTCTTCTGTTCTGGACTCCATTCCAAAGCTTCTTCCTCCTACTGGGGATACTGCTCAGAAATCACCCTGAGCGGTAGTAGGGATGGGACTTGAAGAAGAAAAAGGGGTTACTCCCCCTGTGTAGTAACTGTAGTTCTTTGAGATGTGTCCCCCTCTGGATGCCCCACTACCCGTCCGCCTCCCCTCTGCTTCAGAGTTTCTGCTCAGACTTGGTGGTGCAGAAGGAACTCAGCGGACTGTTTGGCCATGCAGCCTGATATGGCCTAGACCAGGGGTTCTCAAACTGGGGTCAGGACCCCTCAGGGAGTCGCGAGGTTATTACATGGGAGGTCGTGAGCTGTCAACCTCCACCCCAAATCCCGGTTTGCCTCCAGCATTTATAATGGTTAATTTTAAAAAAAAAAATTTTAATTTATAGGGGAGGGGGTCGCACTCAGAAGCTTGCTATGTGAAAGGGGTCACCAGTACAAAAGTTTGAGAGCCACTGGCCTAGATGCAGGGCACAAGGGGCACACGCAGGCCCAGTGTGGTGCACCCCTAGGGACACACCCTCTAGAAGAACTACAGTTACTGCACAGGAGAGTAACCCCTTCTTTTGGTTTCGTGGGTTTCCTTAAAGCTGATTTGACTTGTGATGTGCTGCCACTTTGCTTTAATCTGATTCACATGCAGCAGTTCACAGAGAAAATCAAGTTCACCCAGGGCTCCATGTCTAAACTCTAAGCACAAGATTATGATATTGTGCTGCCATTACAAAATGAGATTAGGCCCAGCTCCACAAAGGGACGTTGGCCCGACGGTCTGAATACACAACAGGAGTTAGGCACAGTGATGCTGAGCGTCACAACACTTCACTTCTAGGCACCTAGAAAAATCACTGGGATTCACAAAGCCTGAGTTAGGCGCCTGAGCTCCTGCACAACAAATGGGGGAGAGACTGACGCCTTAGACTGTGAGTCACAAAACCCTGCAGAAGGCAGGTGTGACATACCCAGGGGACAATCTAGACTAGTGCGTAGCTGGGTCACCCTTTCCCCCTAACCTGGGGTTCCCTTTTCACTGCTTTGCTGCTGTACGCACCAGTCAGGACTGCTCACAAACAGCCTCCAGCATGCAAGTCCCTCCCAGCTACGTCTGTGTGTGTGCAGCAGCCAGCCAGTAGGGTTGCCAGGCATCCAGTTTTCCACCAGAACGCCTGGTCGAAAAGGGACCCTGGTGGCTCTGGTGGACTGTTAAAAGTCCAGTCGGCGGTGCAGCAGGGGCTTGGGACTAAGGCAGGCTCCTTGCCTGCCCCAGCGCCACGTGGCTCCTAGAAGTGGCCACTAAGTCCCTGTGGCCCCTAAGTGCTCCAATGTGTAGAGGGTACAGTGACCAATGTGTAGAGCTGCAGGACCACCCATGTGCCCAGAGGCTGCAGGGTCTTGGCAGCTGCTTCCTCATCCCTGGCCCCACCCCAGAGCCTGCACCCCCCAGGCCAGAGTCCTCGCCTCCCCCTCCAATCCTCTGCCCCAGCCCGGTGAAAGTGAATGAGGGTGAAGAAGAGTGAGCAACGATTGGAGAGGGGCATGAAGCAAGCAGAGGCGGGGCCTCGGAGAAGGAGCAGGGCATAGGCGGGGCCTCGAAGAAGAGAGAGGACAGGGCAGAGGTGTTCTGTTTTGTGTGATTAGAAATTTGGCAATCCTACCAGCCAGCCACACCTTGGTTATATTTCAGGGTGTTCCCCCAGCAATATCTGTCCTGTAATGCCAAGCCCTCTCTGCACAAGACAAATTCATAAAAAGTCCATATTTCTTTAAAAGAAATAATATGCACAATTTGTTACACCAAATTGAGTTTCCCAGACACTTCAATTTAATCACACTCGATTAGATATAACAATTAAACAAGTTTATTAACTACAAAGAGAGTGATTTTAAGTGAATACAAGTAAGGAGGCATAAACGTCCAAAATGGTTAGAAGAAAAATGACGATAAAACACAATTGGCGCCTAACTTAACAAATTGTGTTACATTCAAAGCAAAGCTCTCAACAGTCTTACTGGCCAAATTTCATCCAGGATCTAGTCTTCTGTTTAATGGCTGCTTCCTTTGTCCCTTCTCTTACCGTGCATAGAGTAGGGTTACCATACGTCTGGATTTTCCCGGACATGTCCGGCTTTTTGGGCTCCAAATCCCCGTCCGGGGGGAAATCCCCAAAAGCCGGACATGTCCGGGAAAATCGGGACATGCGGGCCGGCGGTCAGCGGTGCCGGGCCGGGGGCTCGGGAGCCAGCGGTGCCGGGCCGGGGGCTCGGGGGCCGGCGGCTCGGGGGCTCGGGGGACAGAGGTCGGCCGGGCCGGGCCGGGGGCTTGGGGGACGGAGGTCGGCCGGGCCGGGCCGGGGGCTTGGGGGCCGGCGGTCGGCGAGGCTGGGCCGGGGGTGCTCGGCTGGGGGCCGGCAGTGCTGGGCGGGCCGGAGGTGCTCGGCCGGGGGCCGGCAGTGCTGGGCGGGCCGGAGGTGCTCGGCTGGGGGCCGGGCCGGGGACTGGCAGTGCTGGGCGGGCCGACCCTAGGGTTACCATATTTTGAGCCTCCAAAAGGAGGACACTCCACGGGGCCCCGCCCATGCCCCCCCGCCCCAACTCTGCCCCTTCCCCAAAGTCCCCGCCCCAACTCCGCCCCCTCCCCTGCTTCCCACGAATATTTGATTCACGGGAAGCCTGAAGCAGGTAAGGAGGGTGTGGGGGGAGGAGGCGCGTCTCCAGCCTGGGTCGGCTAGGGTTACCATTCGTCCGGATTTACCCGGACATGTCCTCCTTTTTGTGCTAAAAATAGCGTCCGGGGGGAATTTGTAAATCACTCAAAATGTCCGGGATTTCCCTCCCCCCCCCCCCCCGGCAGAGCAGAGCGAGCGGCTGGGAGGGCTGCAGGAAAGTCACGGGCTGGACTCCGGAGCAGCTGTAGAGGAGCTCCTCCTCCTCCCTCCCTCCCTGCATTCTGAGCCGGCAGCTCCTCCCCGGCAGCCCCGCGCCCTGCTCCAGCAGCACTGTGCAGGGCCAGGGACCGTGTTGTGTGTTGTGCTGGGGAGCGCAGCCACATCTCCGGCTCGCGCAGAGCCCAACACCCTGTTCTGAGCAGCAGGGTAAGGGGGCCAGGGGGGCAGGAGAAGGGGCAGGGAGGTTCTGGAGGGGGCAGTCAAGAAACGGGGGGGGGTCGGGAGTTCGGGGGGGGCTTTTTGGGGGGAGTGGAGAAAGTTTTGGGCAGTCAGGGTACAGGTAGGGGGTAGGATCCTGGGGGGCAGTTGGGGGGGGGTCTTAGGAAGGAGCAGTTAGGGGATAAGGAACAGGGAGGCTTAGGTAGGAGGTGGGGTTCTGGAGGGCAGTTAGGAGCAGGGGTCCCAGGAGGGGGCAGTCAGGGGACAAGGAGCGGGAGGGGTGGGGGGTTGGGAGTTCTGGGGGGGAGCTGTCAGGGAGCAGGAGTGGGGAGAGGGATCGGAGCAGTCAGGGGACAGGGAGCAGAGGGGTTTAGATGGGTTGGGAGTTCTCGGGGGGGGGCTGTCAGGGGGTGGGGAGTGGTTGGATGGGGCGTGGGAGTCCCAGGGGTCTGTCTGGGGGTGGGGGTGTGGATAAGGGTTGGGGCAGTCAGGGGACAAGAGGCAGGGAGGCTTAGATAGGGGGTGGAGTCCTGGGGGGCAGTTAGGGGCAGGGGTCCCAGGAGGGGGCAGTCAGGGGACAAGGAACGGGGGGAGGGTTGAGGGTTCTGGGGGGTGGGAAGTGGGAGGGGCAGGGGCGGGGCTCCTCCCGTCCTCTGTTTTGCTTGCTGAAATATGGTAACCCTAGCTAAGCAGAACTCAAGTTTTACTATATAGTCTGCAGTCAATCAGGAAGTAAGGGGGGAATGGGAACAGAGACTGTGGGTGGGGGAATTGGGATCATGTTTTGCTAAGGGCAGGAATGGGAACAGGGAATGGGAACAGGAACAGGGACACAGGCAAGGCTCTGTGGTGTCAGAGCTGGGAAGGGGGACACTAGGGTACGTCTTCACTACGCGCCGTATCGGCGGGTAGCAATCGATTTATCTGGGATCGATATATCGATCCCCGAACGTGCACACCGTCGACTCCGGAACTCCACCAGAGTGAGCGGCGGTAGTGCAGTTGACGGGGGAGCCACGGCCACCGATCCCGCGCTGTCTGGACCCCAGGTAATTCGATCCAAGATACTTCGACTTCAGCTATGCTATTCACGTAGCTGAAGTTGCGTATCTTGGATTGAGAAGGAAACTGGAATCATGCTTCCTGGAAGTTCATCGAATTGTTTGCACCTTCGGACTTTGGGTATTGTTACTCTCTGTTCATGCGAGAAGGACCAGGGAAGTGAGAGGGTGAAGGAATAAGCCCCCTAACAATGTTCCCTCAGTTATTGCCAGGCATGAATGTACATTAGCCTACTCAGTTTTGAATTACACAGAGCATCAGCATCCCTCCCTCCCCCTTTTCCAGTACGATGTCCATCATTCACTTGGTGAGGAAAGCTTCCTTGTCCATCGTGATTACCCCGCATTGCCTCCCCGTAACTCACATTTCCAGGTGTGTGGGGAACCATGTTTGGCCTGCTGGGTGCACAGCTCGGCCCCAGTTACATTTGTCTGCCTATTGACTGATCTTCCTTCAGTGGCTCCCGAAGGCCTCTCGATGAAGTGTCAGACAAATGTCTGCTCTATTTCTATCAGTGTCATAGCTTTCAACAACACTGAATCCGATAAGATCCAATGTCTTGGCAGATGGTATCCAAGCCATCAGAGTGTTCTTCTCCTTAAAGTATTGAGTCAGGGTAAATGGTGATTCTGAATTGCTTTATATGGCGTATTCTGTATTATTGATTCTATCTAAATAATCTTCATTCCTGGGGAGTGAAGATTCTTGGTAATCAGAATGCAGGTCAAGATAAAACCCATACAGTTTATCTGATTTTTATTTATCTTGCCTCTTGTTAGGTGTTGAGGTTGGGGGTTCTGTCGAAAGCAGCTGTGTGTGTTACATACTGTGAGAATGTTCTTGACTTGTAATATTTATAACATACCCATACGTGTTCATATTAGGGGTCAGGAATGTACCAGCTGGGGGAAGGATAGGATTGGAAATTTAGTTGAAATTTCAGATATTTAGTGGTTTGGTTTGGTTTAATATTTATATAACACATTCGTCTAGTGTGTGTTTTTTCTAATATTAAACCTGACACAAAGTTAACAGAGTTGTCAGTTTGAGATGCTTTGAAGGGAAGGATTTTCATGGGAACAAGGGACACTTCGGTACCCAACTCCCACTATTTAAATTTGAGAAGGCTCTGAATAGAGATTGACTGAAACATATTTTTAAGGACTTTATTTGAGTGTTAGAGTAGAAGCTCCCAGGTAATTTACTGTCTATTCATTTCTGCTTGTTTGTTTGTACCGCGATCCTGCCCAAATTTTGTAAATCTCATTAATTCCTAATATAGACTGAAAGTGCATACTATTCAGAGTGTCTATGTTCAGGGGAGTTCTCATCGCTCACTTTCTCCTTGTTTCAGGGAGGAGCAGAGCCACAAGACACCAAGGTAAGTTCAGGGCCGCCCAGAGGATTCAGGGGGCCTGGGGCAAAGCAATTTTGGGGGCCCCTTCCATAAAAAAAAGTTGCAATACTATAGAATACTATATTCTCGTGGGGACCCCTGTGGCCATGGGGCAAATTGCCCCATTTGCCTCCCCCCACCCCCCGGGTGGCCCTGGGAAAAATAAACATTTAAAAACCTTCCACATCTCAGCACAAACTCAGTTTTGAGAAAACTTCTTTTCAAGTCACCTTTACAAGGTATCACTGGTTCTCAGCATCAGCTAGTGCTAAAAGGCACTAAAAGGGTTGGGAAAATATTTTCCGTCAAAACTTTTTTGGATCGAAAACTTAGGGGTTTTTAAAAAGCAGAAAAAATCACGGACAATGTCTGCTTTCCTTCAAAATTTGTTGTGGTTTTTTTTTAATTGAAAAGCTGAAATTAGTCTGCCAAAACCTGAACATGGTTTGGGGTTTCAGAAATGTGTGGCCAAATATTTGCTGCTTGCTGTGTTTGATTGTTTAAAGAAACAATAAAAAATTCTGCTTAAAAAAAATCTAAAACTTTTGAACCACCTCAGCTTGTGACCAAACGCCTGAGCCCATCCAGTCAGAGATTCTTCCAGGTTTCTGATACTCTGCTGGCTTCCTTGACTCATATCTGTCTCCAGAACTTTGGGTTCATTTAGATTAGAACATAAGAAAGGCCGTACTGGGTCAGACCAAAGGTCCGTCCAGCCCAGTATCCTGTCTACCGACAGTGGCCAATGCCAAGTGCCCCAGAGGGAGTGAACCTAACACGTAATGATCAAGTGATCTCTCTCCTGCCATCCATCTCCACCCTCTGACAAACAGAGGCTAGGGACACCATTTGAGAAGTGAAAGGGATGGTAGCCCTAAGGGAAAAGATAACAGCTTGACTCATTGTGTTAAATAGCTGTCTGCAAGCCTCCAACTGCTGAATGAGCTTTAGGGTAGGGAAGGCTGTGCCTCCCCAAACAGCCTGGCCCTGCCCCCTATCTGACCCCCACCCACTTCCTGCCCCCCAACTGCCCCCTCAGAATCCCTGACCTATCCTTCTCCTTCTCCCCCCAACGCCCTCCCCAACCAGATGGATCAGACTGAGTAGGTTCCAAAACCTCTTGGAGGCTCTTACCTTGTAAACTGGGACGTCTGTTTTCTAGTAAAATCAGTAAAAGGAAAGGAGAAAACTCGAAAGAGGCTCCTGCTCGCACTCAAATAAGTGAACCCTAATATTCTCTTAGGCCTCAAAGAGAGATCTCGAGAAGGAGACTTGCTGAAGCAAAGCCACAGGGGTCTCTGAGGTTTCCCTGGTCCTGCGCCCCTGTCCTGCCTGGCTGATGTCAGCATCTCTCTCTGAGGTCACCACCTCCCTAACACCTTTGACCAATAGGCTGAGGTCCTGCAAAAGGCCTCTGTGATGTCACTGCCACACCCACCCATCCCGTGAAGTGCTAATCACCTGCTGCTGAACAGACACTTTGAAGGTTTGAGCTACTCTCTACAGATCACCCCACTCAATGCGTCTTCATTCTAGGAAGCAAGCCGGCTAGACGGTAAAACATCAGAGGCTGCTCTCAATGCTACACTCAGTGTTTCCAAAATTAGTAGACTTTATGGCCAGAAGAGACCTTTAGAGCATCTCATCTAACCCCCTGCATATCATGGGCTTCCTGTATAGTACAATAGTTACTTTTTGGGCACACACATTCCAGAAAGGCATCTAGTCTTCAATCAATGACATCAAGAGATGGAGAATCCACCACTTTCCCATTTAGTGAGTGCCAGGGGGCTCCATTTCCCCTTCCACTAGCTCCCCATTTACAGTGAGCCAGAGCAGTACCTGCAGCAGGGAGAGGGAGTTGCTAAGGCCTCAGAGGAACAGCCCCTGCAGTGTCTCAGGCACATGGCGTAAGTGCCGGATGATGCGGAGCTGGTGCATCCCTTTGGCCGAGACGTCCTCCTCCTGCAAGGGAACGAGAACCTGTCAGAGACTCAAATGCCCGGAGGAATCTGGGGCAATTAAGGACACCTGGAACCAGCAGTATTTACACCCAGCACCTGCCCACCACTGAGGGATGAATTCACCTCCTGAACCCCAGAATGGAGTCGTCTTCTCCTTTCTAGTAATTTCCAGTGCCAACCCCCGTCCTTGTAGGGTGAGCTCCTGCTACCTCCCCCTCAGTGCCCTTGACAGCTGTTCCACCTCCAAACCACAGCTCAAGTTATCAGAACCCTCTTCTCCACCCCCACCCAGGTTGGGCAGGGAGGCGGCTCTAGCAGGGGGGGCAGGTGGGATTCTGGCAGCAGTGAAGTGGGTTGCGGGCAGGTTGAGATCTTGCCCCAAGTCATCCCAGACACTAATGCTAAACCACACGATGGCAGCATCTAGTGTCAGTGGAGTCCAAGCACTATTTCAACCATACAGTTTTGGATCAACTCCCAACAAGGGGAGGTGAAGAGCACCCCCAGCAACACACACACACACACACACACACACATATATACCACTCCTGGTGGTGGGAGGGGAACAAGAGAAAGGACAAAAGAAGTAAGAGATAAAGAGAAAGGAAGGAGGGATGGAGGAAAAGGTAAAATGAAAAGGACAAACCCTAATGTCCCCAGTGATTCTACCAGACAAAATCACAGGGAGGGATTAAAATTCTGCCACCTTGAACTAGTGTTTTACATGCCTAGAATTCAGCTGGCACCAGATGGATCAGACTGAGCAGGTTCCAAAACCTCTAGGAGGCTCTTACTTTCTAAACAGGGATGTCTGTTTTCTAGTAAAATCAGTAAAAGGAAAGGAGACAACTCGAAAGAGGCTCCTGCTCTCACTCAAATACGTGAATCCTAACACTCTCTCAGTCCTCAAGAGAAACCTCGAGAAGGAGACTTGCTGAAGCAAAGCCACAGGGGTCTCTGAGGTTTCCCTGGCCATGCGCCCCTGTCCTGCCTCGCTGATGGCAGCATCTCTCTCTGAGGTTACCACCTCCCTAACACCTTTGACCAATATGCTGAGGTCCTGCAAAAGACCTTTGTGATATCACTGCCACCAATCAAACCCTTAAGTGCTAATGTCCTGCTGCTGGCCTGACACTATGAAGGTTTGGGCTACTCTCTGTGGATCACCCCACTCAATGCGTCTTCATTCTAGGAAGCAAGTGGGCTAGACAGTAAAACATCAGAGGCTGCTCCCAATGCTACACTCAGTGTTTCCAAAATTAGTAGACTTTATGGCCACAAGAGACCTTTAGAGCATCTAATCTAAGCCCCTGCATATCATAGGCTTCCTGTATAGTACAATAGTTACTCTTTGGGCACACACATTCCAGAAAGGCATCTAGTCTTCCTTCAATGACATCAAGAGATGGAGAATCCACCACTTTCCCTTTTAGTGAGTGCCAGGGGGTTCCATTTCCCCTTCCACTAGCTCCCCATTTACAGTGAGCCAGAGCAGTACCTGCAGCAGGGAGCGGGAGTTGCTGATGGCCTCAGAGGCACAGCCCCTGCAGTGTCTCAGGCACCTGGCACAAATGCCGGATGATGCGGAGCTGGTGCATCACTTTGGCCGTGACGTCCTCCTGCTGCAAGGGAACGAGAACCTGTCAGAGACTCAAACGCCCCGAGGAATCAGCGGGAATTAAGGGCACCTGGAACCAGCACTACTTCCACCCATCACCTGCCCACCACTGAGGGATAAATTCACCTCCTGAACCCCAGAATGGAGTCTTCTTGTCCTTTCTAGTAACCTCCAGTGCCAACCCCCCTCCTTCTAGGGTGAGCTCCTGCTTCCTCCCACTCAGTGTTCTTGACAGCTGTTCCACCTCCAAACCAAACCTCAAGTTATCAGAACCCTCTCTGCACCCCCAACCAGGTTGGGCATGGAGGCGGCTCTAGCGGGGGGGCAAGAGGGATTCTGCCAGAAGTGAAGTGGGTTGAGGGGAGGTTGAGATCTTGCCCCAAGTCATCCCAGACACTAATGCTAAGCCACAGGATGGCAGCATCTTGTGTCAGTGGAGTCCAAGCACTATTTCAACCCCACAGTTTTAGAGGAACTTCCCACAGGGAGAGGTGAAGAGAACCCCCAGCAATACACACACAGACACACACACACACACCACTCCTGGTGGTGGGAGGGGAACAAGAGAAAGGACAAAAGAAGTAAGAGATGAAGAGAAAGGAAGGAGGGATGGAGGAAAAGGTAAAATGAAAAGGACAAACGCTAATATCCCTAGTGATTCTACGGGATAAAATCCCAGGGACGGAATAAAATTCTGCCACCTTGAACTAGTGTTTTCCATGCCTAGAATTCAGCTGGCACCAGATGGATCAGACTGTGGAGGTTGCAAAACCTATTGGAGGCTCTTACCTTCTCAACAGGGAAGTCTGTTTTCATAGAATCACAAAATCATACAATATCAGAGTTGGAAGGGACCTCAAGAGGTCATCTAGTCCAACCCCCTGCTCAGAGCAGGACCAATTCCCAGCTAAATCATCCCAGCCAGGGCTTTGTCAAGCCGGGCCTTAAAAACCTCCAAGGAAGGAGACTCCATTTTTTTCCCCCATCTTATATGGAACCAATCACCAGAGACCCCAAACCATCAAAAAATCACCAAATGTGCTTTGTTGCTTCTAACTGATTTCTAGTAAAATCAGTAAAAGGAAAGGAGAAAACTCGAAAGAGGCTCCTGCTCCCACTCACATACGTGAACCCTAATACTTTGTCAGTCCTCAAAGAGAGACCTCGAGAAGGAGACTTGCTGAAGCAAAATCACAGGGGTCTCTGAGGTTTCCCTGGCCCTGCCCCCCTGTCCTGCTTGGCTCATGTCAGCATCTCTCTCTGAGGTCACCACCTCCCTAACACCTTTGAGCAATTCACCTCCTCAACCCCAGAATGGAATCTTCTTGACCTTTCTAGTAACCTCCAGTGCCAACCCCACTCCTTGTAGGATGAGCTCCTGCTACCTCCCGCTCAGTGCCCTTGACAGCTGTTCCACCTCCAAACCACAGCTCAAGTTATCAGAACCCTCTTCTCCACCCCCACCCAGGTTGGGCAGGGAGGCGGATCTAGGAGGGGGGGCAGCAGGGATTCTGAAAGCAGAAAAGTGCGTTGCGGGGAGGTTGAGACCTTGCCCGAAGTCATCCCAGACAGTAATGTTAAGCCACAGGATGGGAGCATCTAGTGTCAGTGGAGTCCAAGCACTATTTCAACCTCACAGTATTGGATCAACTTTCCACAAGGGGAGGTGAAGCGCACCCCCAGCAACACACACACACCCCACTCCTGGTGGTGGGAGGGGAACAGGAGAAAGGACAAAAGAAGTAAGAGTTGAAGAGAAAGGAAGGAGGGATGGAGGAAAAGGTAAAACAAAAAGGACAAAACCTAATGTCCCCAGTGATTCCACGGGACAAAATCCCAGGGAGGGAATAAAATTCTGCCACCTTAAGCTAGTGTTTTCCATGCCTAGAATTCAGCTGGCACGAGACATATCAGACTGAGCAGGATCCAAAACCTCTTGGAGCCTCTTACCTTCTAAACAGGGACGTCTGTTTTCTAGGAAAATCAGTAAAAGGAAAGGAGAAAACTGGAGAGAGGCTCCTGCTCGCACTCACATACGTGAACCCTAATACTCTCTCAGTCCTCAAAGAGAGACCTCGAGAATGAGACTTGCTGAAGCAAAGCCACAGGGGTCTCTGAGGTTTCCCTGGCCCTGCCCCCCTGTCCTGCCTGGCTCATGTCAGCATCTCTCTCTGAGGTCACCACCTTCCTAACACCTTTGACCAGTATGCTGAGGTCCTTGAAAAAGCCTTTGTGATATCACTGCCACACCCAACCAAACCCTAAAGTGCTCATGTCCTGCTGTTGGACTGACACTTTGAAGGTTTGAGCTACTCTCTGTGGATCACCCCACTCAATGCGTCTTCATTCTAGGAAGCAAGCCGGCTAGACAGTAAAATATCAGAGGCTGCTCCCAATGCTACACTCAGTGTTTCCAAAATTACTACACTTTCTGGCCACAAGAGACCTTTAGAGCATCTCATCTAACCCCCTCCATATCATAGGCTTCCAGTATAGTATAATAGTTACTTTTTGGGCACAGACATTCCAGAGAGGCATGTAATCTTCAATCAATGACATCAAGAGATGGAGAATCCACCACTTTCCATTTTAGTGAGTTCCAGGGGGCTCCATTTCCCCTTCCACTAGCTCCCCATTTACAGTGAGCCAGAACAGTACCTGCAGCAGGGAGCAGGAGTTGCTGAAGGCCTCAGAGGCACAGCCCCTGCAGCGTCACAGGCACCTGGCGCAAGTGCCGGATGATGCGGAGCTGGCCGTGACGTCTTCCTGCTGCAAGGGAACGAGAACCTGTCAGAGACTCAAACGCCCCGAGGAATCAGGGGGAATTAAGGCCACCTGGAAGCAGCAGTATTTTCACCCAGCACCTGCCCACCACTGAGGGATGAATTCTCCTCCTCAACACCAGAATGGAGTCTTCTTCTCCTTTCCGGTAACCTCCAGTGCCAACCCCCATCCTTGTAGGATTAGCATCTGCTACCTCCCCCTCAGTGCCCTTGACAGCTGTTCCACCTCCAAACCACAGCTCAAGTTATCAAAACCCTCTTCTCCACCCCCACCCAGGTTGGGCAGGGAGGTGGCTCTAGCAGGGGGGGCAGGAGGGATTCTGGCAGCAGTGAAGTGGGTTGCGGGGAGGTTGAGATCTTGCTCCAAGTCATCCCAGACACTAATGCTAAGCCACAGGATGGCAGCATCTAGTGTCAGTGGAGTCGAAGCACTATTTCAACCTCACAGTATTGGATCAACTTTCCACAAGGGGAGGTGAAGAGCACCCCCAGCAACACACACACACCCCACTCCTGGTGGTGGGAGGGGAACAGGAGAAAGGACAAAAGAAATAAGAGTTGAAGAGAAAGGAAGGAGGGATGGAGGAAAAGGTAAAACAAAAAGGACAAAACCTAATGTCCCCAGTGATTCCACGGGACAAAATCCCAGGGAGGGAATAAAATTCTGCCACCTTGAGCTAGTGTTTTCCATGCCTAGAATTCAGCTGGCACCAGGTGGATCAGACTGAAAAGGTTACAAACCTCTCCGAGGCTCTTACCTTCTTAACAGGGACGTCTGTTTTCTAGTAAAATCAGTAAAGAGAAAGGAGAAATCTCGAAAGAGGCTCCTGCTCGCACTCACATACGTCAGCCCTAATTCTCTCTCAGTCCTCAAAGAGAGACCTCGAGAAGGAGACTTGCTGAAGCAAAGCCACAGGTGTCTCTGAGGTTTCCCTGGCCCTGTGCTCCTGTCATGCCTGGCTGATGTCAGCATCTCTCTCTGAGGTCACCACCTCCCTAACAACTTTGACCAATAGGCTGAGCTCCTGCAAAAGTCCTTTGTGATGTCACTGTCACACCCAACCATCCCCTGAAGTGCTAATGTCCTGCTGCTGGCCTGACACTATGAAGGTTTGAGCTACTCTCTGGGGATCACCCCACTCCATGCGTCTTCATTCTACGAAGCAAGCCGGCCAAACAGTAAAACATCAGAGGCTGCTCCCAATGCTACACTCAGTGTTTCCAAAATTACTACACTTTCTGGCCACAAGAGACCTTTAGAGCATCTAATCTAAGCCCCTGCATATCATAGGCTTCCTGTATAGTACAATAGTTACTTTTTGGGCACACACATTCCAGAAAGGCATCTTGTCTTGATTAAATGACATCAAGAGATGGAGAATCCACCACTTTCCCTTTTAGTGAGGGCCAGGGGGCTCCATTTCCCCTTCCACTAGCTCCCCATTTACAGTGAGCCAGAGCAGTACCTGCAGCAGGGAGAGGGAGTTGCTAAGGCCTCAGAGGAACAGCCCCTGCAGTGTCTCAGGCACCTGGCACAAGTGCCAGATGTTGCGGAGCTGGTGCATCACTTTGGCCGTGGGGAGGGGAAGGCTTTTGTTTGTGTTCTTTGTTTTGGTTGTGCGTTTGCTCTCGGGACTGAGGGGGACCAGACATCAATCCAGGTTCTCCACATCTTTCTAAACAAGTCTCTCCTATTTCTAACTTCTAAGTAAATAGCCAGGCAAGGCGTGTTAGTTTTCCTTTGTTTTCTCAACATGTAAATGTACCTTTTACTAGAGTGTTTATCTTTGTTTGCTGTAATTTGAACCTAAAACTAGAGGGGAGTCCTCTGAGCTCTTTAAGTTTGATTACCCTGTATGGTTATTTCCATACTGATTTTACAGAGATGATTTTTACCTTTTTCTTTAATTAAAAACCTTCTTTTTAAGAACCTGATCGATTTTTCCTTGTTTTAGATCCAAGGGGGTTGGATCTGTATTCACCAGGAGTTGGTGGGAGAAAGAAGTGGGAATGGTTAATTTCTCCTTGTTTTAAGATCCAAGGGGTTTGGATCTGTATTCACCAGGGAATTGGTGAAGGTCTCTCAAGGCTACCCAGGGAAGGAAATTAGCCTTGGGATGGTGGCAGCGGACCAGAGCTAAGCTGGTAGTTAAGCTTAGAAGTTTTCATGCAGGCCCCTACATTTGTACCCTAAAGTTCAAAGTGGGGATACAGACTTGACATGGTGGTAGCGGTGGGATCATTTTAAACCCAAAGCCAGTGAGATTTTTTTTTCTTTCTAGCTGCTTGAAAAGCAGAGCTGGAGATAGATGCATATCTTCTCTCTCCTTGCCTGAAGGCAGAGGTGTTAAGTTTTTTTAACAAGGTCCTTTGTTAAGAGAAGTGTTCAAATGAGCAAACGACAGGGTAAAAGGAATTTACAAGCTGAATTGGTTTTTTTTTCTTTTTACATCCTCGGGAGTAGCTAGTTAGAAAGTCTCTCTTAACTCAGCAGCAGCCAGAGCTGAGAGCTTCCCAGTTTCAGTCAACTGCAGAGGGGGTGACCCAGCACAAGAAAACAGGAAAATGACTACCAAAGAAGTAGCTAAAAAAATAGAACTGGCCAAACTAAAAGCAGAAGAAAATGAAAGAAAACATCAGAGACTGCTTCAATTAACAAAACTCAAGACACAGCAGAGAAAAAGAGAAGAAAAAGCCAAAGAGGAGGCCCACAAGAGAGAGATGAAGTTGAAAGAAAAAGAAATGGAGCTGAAAAAAAAAAGAGATGGAGGAGAGAGAAAAAGAAAGGAAGCATGAACTGGAAGTAGCAAAGGCTAAGCAAGCTTTCACCCCCATCCCTGTTCCTGAGCCGTCCACCAGGGCCCCGGCTGTGTTACCAGAGACCCAGACAAAGGTGGTGGAACCGGATCCCCTGCCAACGACTGCAACAGCCGTAGTGAATCCAATCCCAGAGACCCAGCCAAAGCCAGTCCCAGAACCGGAACTGGCAACGCAACCAGCACCAGGACCATTGCCAGCACTGAGTCCAGCGCTTGCAAACCCGTCTACAACTCCAACGCCAGAGGGCACCAGCGAGCCTGACCTGGCGGAAGCAGCAGATAACCCTACCCAAGAGGCTCAGCCAGAGCCTGAGATACCACATAGTGCACCAGTGGACAGCGGATCACAGTCAATGGAAACAGCCCCAGCACCTGCATCACTTCCAGAGGGACCAAGCCCCAGTCCACAATCCAAGGAGGAACTGATGTCTCCAGCATCAAGGAAACAGTTCCAGGCCGAGCAGGAAGCAGATAACAGCCTTCAGAAAGTTTGGGCGGCGGCGTGGAGCACCCCACCGCCTCTCAGCTCTTCTAACCCATCCCGGTTTGTTATAGAACAAGGACTTTTATACAAGGAGACTCTTTCTGGTGGGCACCAGAAAAACTGGCATCCTCAAAGACAGTTGGTAGTTCCCACTAAGTATCGGGTAAAGCTCTTGAGCTTAGCCCACGATCATCCCAGTGGCCATTCTGGGGTGAACAGAACCAAGGACCGGTTGGGGAAGTCCTTCCACTGGGAGGGAATGGGCAAGGACGTTGCTAATTATGTCCGGTCTTGTGAGGTGTACCAACGAGTGGAAAAGCCCCAAGACCAGGTTAAAGCCCCTCTCCAGCCACTACCCATAATTAAGGTCCCATTTCAGCACGTAGCTGTGAATATTCTGGGTCCTTTTCCCAAAAAGACACCCAAAGGAAAGCAGTACGTACTGACTTTCATGGATTTTGTTACCCGATGGCCGGAAGCAGTACCCTTAAGCAACACCAGGGCTAAAAGTGTGTGCCAGGCATTAACAGACATTTTTGCCGGGGTAGATTGGCCCTCCAACATCCTTGCAGATTCGGGAACTAATTTCCTGGCAGGGACCATGAAAAACCTGTGGGAAGCTCATGGGGTGAATCACTTGGTTGCCACCCCTTACCACCATAAAACCAATGGCCTGGTGGAGAGGTTTAATAAAACTTTGGGGGCCATAATATGTAAATTCATAAATGAACACTCCAATAATTGGGACCTAGTGTTGCAGCAGTTGCTTTTCGCCTACAGGGCTGTACCACATCCCACTTTAGGGTTTTCACCATTTGAACTTGTGTATGGCCGCGAGGTTAAGGGGCCATTACAGTTGGTGAAACAGCAATGGGAGGGGCTTACGCCTTCTCCAGGAACTAACATTCTAAACTTTGTAAGCAACCTACAAAGCACCCTCCGACACTCTTTAGCCCTTGCTAAAGAAAACCTAAAAAATGCTCAGAAAGAGCAAAAGGCCTGGTATGATAAACATTCCAGAGAACGGTCCTTCAAAGTAGGAAACCAAGTCATGGTCTTAAAGGCGCTCCAGGCCCATAAAATGGAAGCGTCGTGGAAAGGACCATTCGCGGTCCAGGAGCGCCTAGGAGCTGTTAATTATCTCATAGCCTCCCCCACCTCCAACATAAAGCCCAAGGTATGCCATGTTAATTCTCTTAAGCCCTTTTATTCCAAAAAATTAAACGTTTGCCAGTTTACAGCCCAGAAAACAAATAACGCAAAGTGGCCTAAAGGTGTCTATTACGAAGAAAAAAAGGATGGTGGCGTAGAAGAGGTGAACCTCTCCACGACCCTTGGACATCTGCAGCGACAGCAGATCAAGGAGCTGTGCACAAGCTTTGCACCAATTTTCTCAGCCACTCCAAAACGGACCGAACGGGCATACCACTCCATTGACACAGGTAATGCTCACCCAATTAGAACCCCACCCTACCAGGAGTCACCTCATGACAAAACTGCTATACAAAGGGAGATCCAGGACATACTACTGATGGGTATAATCCGCCCCTCTAATAGGTGGTGGGAGGGGAACAGGAGAAAGGACAAAAGAAGTAAGAGATGAAGAGAAAGGAAGGAGGGATGGAGGAAAAGGTAAAACGAAAAGGACAAACCCTAATGTCCCCAGTGATTCTACGGGACAAAATCCCAGGGAGGGAATAAAATTCTGACACATTAAACTAGTGTTTTCCATGCCTAGAATTCAGCTGGCACCAGATGGATCAGACTGAGCAGGTTCCAAAACCTCTTGGAGGCTCTTACCTTCTCAACAGGGACGTCTGTTTTCTAGTAAAATCAGTAAAAGGAAAGGAAAAAACTCGAAAGAGGCTCCTGCTCGCACTCAAATACGTGAACCCTAATACTCTCTCAGTCCTCAAAGAGAGACTTGGAGAAGGAGCGGCGAACAGCAGAGGCTAAGAGCGGGAGTTTGACTGGGAGTTCGCTTGGGGAGAGCTCACTGAGGCTTACATCTGCAGGTTTCTCTGAGTAGTTCCTGCAACAGTTGAGGAAGTTCTTAAGAAGACGGTGATGTGGAAGGTGAGCGATCAGAGATGACCTTGAGCGGATCACTGCAGACTATGTGGCTCTGGGAAGAAGGATAAAGGAGTTTGAGGCGCAAGTGGTGTTCTCGTCCATCCTCCCTGTGCAAGGAAAAGGCCTGGGTAGAGACCGTCGAATCGTGGAAGTCAACGAATGGCTACACAGGTGGTGTTGGAGAGAAGGCTTTGGATTCTTCAACCATGGGATGGTGTTCCAAGAAGGAGGAGTGCTAGGCAGAGACGGGCTCCACCTAACGAAGAGAGAGAAGAGCATCTTCGCCAGCAGGCTGGCTAACCTAGTGAGGAGGGCTTTAAACTAGGTTCACCGGGGGAAGGAGACCAAAGCCCTGAGGTAAGTGGGGAAATGGGATCCTGGGAGGAAGCACCAGCAGGAGAGCGCAAGGGGGGAGGACTCCTGTCTCATGCTGAGAATGAGGGACGATCGATGAGTTATCTTAAGTGCCTATACACAAATGCAAGAAGCCTGGGAAACAAGCTGGGAGAACTGGAAGTCCTGGCACAGTCAGGGAACTATGATGTGATTGGAATAACAGAGACTTGGTGGGATAACTCACATGACTGGAGTACTGTCATGGATGGATATAAACTGTTCAGGAAGGACAGGCAGGGCAGAAAAGGTGGGGGAGTTGCGTTGTATGTAAGAGAGGAGTATGACTGCTCAGAGCTCTGGTATGAAACTGCAGAAAAACCTGACAGTCTCTGGATAAAGTTGAGAAGTGTGAGCAACAAGGGGGATGTCATGGTTGGAGTCTGGTATAGACCACCAGACCAGGGGGATGAGGTGGATGAGGCTTTCTTCTGGCAACTAGCAGAAGTTGCTAGATCGCAGGCCCTGGTTCTCATGGGAGACTTTAATCACCCTGATATCTGCTAGGAGAGCAATACAGCGGTGCAGAGACAATCCAGGAAGTTTTTGGAAAGTGTAGGGCACAATTTCCTGGTGCAAGTGCTGGAGGAACCAACTAGGGGCAGAGCTTTTCTTGACCTGCTGCTCACAAACAGGGAAGAATTAGTAGGGGAAGCAAAAGTGGATGGGAATCTGGAAGGGAGTGACCATGAGATGGTCGAGTTCAGGATCCTGACACAAGGAAGAAAGGAGAGCAGCAGAATACGGACCCTGGACTTCAGAAAAGCAGACTTTGACTCCCTCAGGGAACAGATGGGCAGGATCCCCTGGGAGAATAACATGAAGGGCAAAGGGGTCCAGGAGAGCTGGCTGTATTTTAAAGAACCCTTATTGCGGTTGCAGGAACAAACCATCCCGATGTGTAGAAAGAATAGTAAATATGGCAGGCGACCAGCTTGGCTAAACAGTGAAATCCTTGCTGATCTTAAACGCAAAAAAGAAGCTTACAAGAAGTGGAAGATTGGACAAATGACCAGGGAGGAGTATAAAAATATTGCTCAGGCATGCAGGAGTGAAATCAGGAAGGCCAAATCACACTTGGAGTTGCAGCTAGCAAGAGATGTTAAGAGTAACAAGAAGGGTTTCTTCAGGTATGTTAGCAACAAGAAGAAAGTCAAGGAAAGTGTGGGCCCCTTACTGAATGAGGGAGGCAACCTAGTGACCGAGGATGTGGAAAAAGCTAATGTACTCAATGCTTTTTTTGCCTCTGTCTTCACGAACAAGGTCAGCTCCCAGACTGCTGCACTGGGCAGCACAATATGGGGAGAAGGTGACCAGCCCTCTGTGGAGAAAGAAGTGGTTCGGGACTATTTAGAAAAACTGGACGTGCACAACTCCATGGGGCTGGATGCGCTGCATCCGAGGGTGCTAAAGGAGTTGGCGGATGAGATTGCACAGCCATTAGCCATTATTTTTGAAAACTCATGGCGATCGAGGGAGGTCCCGGATGACTGGAAAAAGGCTAATGTCGTGCCCATCTTTAAAAAAGGGAAGGAGGAGGATCCAGGGAACTACAGGCCAGTCAGCCTCACCTCAGTCCCTGGAAAAATCATGGAGCAGGTCCTCAAGGAATCAATTATGAAACACTTAGAGGAGAGGAAAGTGATCAGGAACAGTCAGCATGGATTCACGAAGGGGAAGTCGTGCCTGACTAACCTAATTGCCTTCTATGATGAGATAACTGGCTCTGTGGATGAGGGGAAAGCAGTGGATGTGTTATTCCTTGACTTTAGCAAAGCTTTTGATACGCTCTCCCACAGTATTCTTGCCACCAAGTTAAAGAAGTATGGGATGGATGAATGGACTGTAAGGTGGATAGAAAGCTGGCTGGATCGTCGGGCTCAACGGGTAGTGATCAATGGCTCCATGTCTAGTCGGCAGCCGGTTTCAAGCGGAGTAGTGCCCCAAGGGTCGGTCCTGGGGCCGGTTTTGTTTAATATCTTTATTAATGATCTGGAGGATGGCTTTTTCTTCTCTTTTTCTCTGCTGTGTCTTGAGTTTTGTTAATTGAAGCAGTCTCTGATGTTTTCTTTCATTTTCTTCTGCTTTTAGTTTGGCCAGCAACACACACACACACACATATACCACTCCTGGTGGTGGGAAGGGAACAAGAGAAAGGACAAAAGAAGTAAGAGATAAAGAGAAAGGAAGGAGGGATGGAGGAAAAGGTAAAACGAAAAGGACAAACCCTAATGTCCCCAGTGATTCTACCAGACAAAATCACAGGGAGGGATTAAAATTCTGCCACCTTGAACTAGTGTTTTCCATGCCCAGAATTCAGCTGGCACCAGATGGATCAGACTGAGCAGGTTCCAAAACCTCTTGGAGGCTCTTACTTTCTAAACAGG
Organism: Chrysemys picta bellii; assembly: GCF_011386835.1. Taxonomy (NCBI): domain Eukaryota; kingdom Metazoa; phylum Chordata; order Testudines; family Emydidae; genus Chrysemys; species Chrysemys picta. The sequence continues at coordinate 103,070 of NW_027052847.1, forward strand.
GATGTCTGTTTTCCAGTAAAATCAGTAAAAGGAAAGGAGACAACTCGAAAGAGGCTCCTGCTCTCACTCAAATACGTGAATCCTAATACTCTCTCAGTCCTCAAGAGAAACCTCGAGAAGGAGACTTGCTGAAGCAAAGCCACAGGGGTCTCTGAGGTTTCCCTGGCCATGCGCCCCTGTCCTGCCTGGCTGATGTCAGCATCTCTCACGGAGGTCACCACCTCCCTAACACCTTTGACCAATACGCTGAGGTCCTGAAAAGGCCTTTGTGATGTCACTGCCACACCCACCCATCCCCGGAAGTGCTAATGTCCTGCTGCTGGCCTGACACTTTGAAGGTTTGAGCTACTCTCTGTGGATCACCCCACTCAATGCGTCTTCATTCTAGGAAGCAATCCGGCTAGACGGTAAAACATCAGAGGCTGCTCCCAATGCTACACTCAGTGTTTCCAAAATTAGGAGACTTTATGGCCACAAGAGACCTTTAGAGCATCTCATCTAAGCCCCTGCATATCATAGGCTTCCTGTATAGGACAATAGTTACTTTTTGGGCAGAAACATTCCACAAAGGCATTTAGTCTTCATTCAATGACATCAAGAGATGGAGAATCCACCACTTTCCCATTTAGTGAGTGCCAGGGGGCTCCATTTCCCCTTCCACTAGCACCCCATTTACAGTGAGCCAGAGCAGTACCTGCAGCAGGGAGTAGGAGTTGCTGATGTTCACAAAGGCACAGCCCCTGCAGTGTCAACTTCGCACGAGGGGAGGTGAAGAGCACCCCCAGCAACACACACACACACACCACTCTTGGTGGTGGGAGGGGAACAAGAGAAAGGAAGGAGGGATGGAGGAAAAGGTAAAACGAAAAGGACAAACCCTAATGTCCCCAGTGATTCTACGGCACAAAATCCCAGGTGGGCTATAAAATTCTGCCACCTTGAACTAGTGTTTTCCATGCCTAGAATTCAGCTGGCACCAGATGGATCAGACTGAGCAGGTTAAAAACCTCTCCAAGGCTCTTACCTTCTCAACAGGCACGTCTGTTTTCTAGTAAAATCAATAAAAGGAGAAAACTCGAAAGAGGCTCCTGCTCGCACTCACATACGTCTCCCACAGTATTCTTGCCGCCAAGTTAAAGAAGTATGGGCTGGATGAATGGACTGTAAGCTGGATAGAAAGCTGGCTAGATCGTCGGGCTCAACGGGTAGTGATCAATGGCTCCATGTCTAGTTGGCAGCCGGTTTCAAGCGGAGTGCCCCAAGGGTCGCTCCTGGGGCCGGTTTTGTTTAATATCTTTATTAATGAACTGGAGGATGGTGTGGACTGCACTCTCAGCAAGTTTGCAGGTGACACTCAACTAGGAGGCGTGGTAGATACACTAGAGGGTAGGGATCGGATACAGAGGGACCTAGACACATTAGAGGATTGGGCCGAAAAAAACCTGATGAGGTTCAACAAGGACAAGTGCAGAGTCCTGCACTTAGGACGGAAGAATCCCATGCACTGCTACAGACTAGGGACCGAATGGCTAAGTAGCAGTTCTGCAGAAAAGGACCTAGGGGTCACAGTGGATTAGAAGCTGGATATGAGTCAACAGTGTGCTCTTGTTCCCAAGAAGGCTAACGGAATTTTGGGCTGTATAAGTAGGGGCATTGCCAGCAGATCGAGGAACGTGATCGTTCCCCTTTATTCGACATTGGTGAGGCCTGATCTGGAATACTGTGTCCAGTTTTGGGCCCCACACTACAAGAAGGATGAGGAAAAATTGGAAAGAGTCCAGAGGAGGGCAACAAAAATGATTAGGGGTCTGGAGCACATGACTTATGAGGAGAGGCTGAGGGAACTGGGATTGTTTAGTCTCCAGAAGAGAAGAATGAGGGGGGATTTGATAGCAGCCTTCAACTACCTGAAGGGGGGTTCCAAAGAGGATGGAGCTCGGCTGTTCTCAGTGGTGGCAGATGACAGAATAAGGAGGAATGGTCTCAAGTTGCAGTGGGGGAGGTCCAGGTTGGATATCAGGAAAAACTATTTCACTAGGAGGGTGGTGAAACACTGGAATGCGTTACCTAGGGAGGTGGTGGAGTCTCCTTCCTTGGAGGTTTTTAAGGCCCGGCTTGACAAAGCCCTGGCTGGGATGATTTAGCTGGGAATTGGTCCTGCTTTGAGCAGGGGGTTGGACTAGATGACCTCTTGAGGTCCGTTCCAACTCTGATATTCTATGATTCTATGATTCTAACAGGGACGTCTGTTTTCTAGTAAAATCAGTAAAAGGAAAGGAGAAAACTCGAAAGAGGCTCCTGCTGGCACTCACATACGTCAACCCTAACACTCTCTCAGTCCTCAAAGAGAGACCTCGAGAAGGAGACTTGCTGAAGCAAAGCCACAGGGGTCCACCACTGTCCCTTTTAGTGAGTGCCAGGGGGCTCCATTTCCCCTTCCACTAGCACCCCATTTACAGTGAGCCAGAGCAGTACCTGCAGCAAGGAGCGGGAGTTGCTGATGTTCACAGAGGCACAGCCCCTGCAGTGTCTCAGGAATCTGGCGCAAGTGCCGGATGATGCGGAACTGGTGCATCACTTTGGACGTGACGTCCTCCTGCTGCAAGGGAACGAGAACCTGTCAGAGACTCAAACGCCCCGAGGAATCAGCGGGAATTAAGGGCACCTGGAACCAGCACTACTTCCACCCATCACCTGCCCACCACTGAGGGATAAATTCACCTCCTGAACCCCAGAATGGAGTCTTCTTGTCCTTTCTAGTAACCTCCAGTGACAACCCCCCTGCTTGAAGGATGAGCTCCTGCTATCTCCCCCTCAGTGCCCTTGACAGCTGTTCCACCTCCAAACCACAGCTCAAGTTATTAGTACCTTTGGACACAGACTGGCTAACCTAGTGAGGAGGGCTTTAAACTAGGTTCGACGGGGACAGGTGAGCAAAGCCCACAGGTAAGTGGGGAACATGGAGACCGGGGAGATGGGTCAAAAACGAGAGGGAGTGTGGGCTATATTGTCAGAGGGAAAGGAGGGTCAGGAGAAAACTGGGAGGAAAGATCAAACCAGTATCTTAGATGCCTATATACAAATGCGAGAAGTATGGGGAATAAGCAGGAAGAACTGGAAGTGCTAATAAATAAATACAACTATGACATTGTTGGCATCACTGAAACTTGGTGGGATAATACACGTGATTGGAATGTTGGTGTGGATGGGTACAGCTTGCTCAGGAAGGATAGACGGGGGAAAAAGGGAGGAGGTGTTGCCTTGTATATTAAAAATGTACACACTTGGACTGAGGTAGAGATGGACATAGGAGACGGAAGTGTTGAGAGTCTCTGGGTTAGGCTAAAAGGGGTAAAAAACAAGGGAGATGTCATGCTAGGAGTCTACTACAGGCCACCTAACCAGGTGGAAGAGGTGGATGAGGCTTTTTTTAAGCAACTAACAAAATCATCCAAAGCCCAAGATTTGGTGGTGATGGGGGACTTCAACTATCCGGATATATGTTGGGAAAATAACACAGCGGGGCACAGACTATCCAACAAATTCCTGGACTGCATTGGAGACAACTTTTTATTTCAGAAGGTTGAAAAAGCTACTAGGGGGGAAGCTGTTCTAGACTTGATTTTAACAAATAGGGAGGAACTCGTTGAGAATTTGAAAGTAGAAGGCAGCCTGGGTGAAAGTGATCATGAAATCATAGAGTTTGCAATTCTAAGGAAGGGTAGAAGGGAGAACAGCAAAATAGAGACAATGGATTTCAGGAAGGCAGATTTTGGTAAGCTCAGAGAGCTGATAGGTAAGGTCCCATGGGAATCAAGACTGAGGGGAAAAACAACTGAGGAGAGTTGGCAGTTTTTCAAAGGGACACTATTAAGGGCCCAAAAGCAAGCTATTCCGCTGGTTAGGAAAGATAGAAAATGTGGCAAAAGACCACCTTGGCTTAACCATGAGATCTTGCATGATCTAAAAAATAAAAAGGAGTCATATAAAAAATGGAAACTGGGACAGATTACAAAGGATGAATATAGGCAAACAACACAGGAATGCAGGGGCAAGATTAGAAAGGCAAAGGCACAAAATGAGCTCAAACTAGCTACGGGAATAAAGGGAAACAAGAAGACTTTTTAATCAATACGTTAGAAGCAAGAGGAAGACCAAAGACAGGGTAGGCCCACTGCTTAGTGAAGAGGGAGAAACAGTAACAGGAAACTTGGAAATGGCGGAGATGCTTAATGACTTCTTTGTTTCGGTCTTCACCGAGAAGTCTGAAGGAATGCCTAACATAGTGAATGCTAATGGGAAGGGGGTAGGTTTAGCAGATAAAATAAAAAAAAAACAAGTTAAAAATCACTTAGAAAAGTTAGATGCCTGCAAGTCACCCGGGCCTGATGAAATGCATCCTAGAATACTCAAGGAGCTAATAGAGGAGGTATCTGAGCCTCTAGCTATTATCTTTGGAAAATCATGGGAGACGGGAGAGATTCCAGAAGACTGGAAAAGGGCAAATATAGTGCCCATCTATAAAAAGGGAAATAAAAACAACCCAGGAAACTACAGACCCCAGTGAGTTTAACTTCTGTGCCAGGGAAGATAATGGAGCAAGTAATTAAGGAAATCATCTGCAAACACTTGGAAGGTGGTAAGGTGATAGGGAACAGCCAGCATGGATTTGTGAAGAACAAATCACGTCAAACCAATCTGATAGCTTTCTTTGATAGGATAACGAGCCTTGTAGAGAAGGGTGAGGCTGTGGATGTGGTATACCTAGACTTTAGTAAGGCATTTGATACGGTCTCGCATGATATTCTTATTGATAAACTAGGCAAATACAATTTAGATGGGGCTGCTATAAGGTGGGTGCATAACTGGCTGGATAACCGTACTCAGAGAGTTGTTATTAATAGTTCCCAATCCTGCTGGAAAGCCATAACGAGTGGGGTATCGCAGGGGTCTGTTTTGGGACCGGCGCTGTTCAATATCTTCATCAACGACTTAGATATTGGCATAGAAAGTACGCTTATTAAGTTTGCGGATGATACCAAACTGGGAGGGATTGCAACTGCTTTGGAGGACAGGGTCATAATTCAAAATGATCTGGACAAATTGGAGAAATGGTCTGAGTTAAACAGGATGAAGTTTAACAAAGACAAATGCAAAGTGCTCCACTTAGGAAGGAACAATCAGTTTCACACATACAGAATGGGAAGAGACTGTCTAGGAAGGAGTACGGCAGAAAGGGATCTAGGGGTTATAGTGGACCACAAGCTAAATATGAGTCAACAGTGTGATGCTGTTGCAAAAAAAGCAAACCTGATTCTGGGATGTATTAACAGGTGTGTTGTGAGCAAGACACGAGAAGTCATTCTTCCGCTCTACTCTGCTCTGGTTAGGCCTCAGCTGGAGTATTGTGTCCAGTTCTGGGCACCGCATTTTAAAAAAGATGTGGAGAAATTGGAAAGGGTCCAGAGAAGAGAAACAAGAATGATTAAAGGTCTTGAGAACATGACCTATGAAGGAAGGCTGAAAGAATTGGGTTTGTTTAGTTTGGAAAAGAGAAGACTGAGAGGAGACATGATAGCAGTTTTCAGGTATTTAAAAGGGTGTCATAAGGAGGAGGGAGAAAACTTGTTCACTTTAGCCTCTAAGGATAGAACCAGAAGCAATGGGTTTAAACTACAGCAAGGGAGGTCTAGGTTGGACATTAGGAAAAAGTTCCTAACTCTCAGGGTGGTTAAACACTGGAATAAATTGAAGAGGGAGGTTGTGGAATCTCCATCTCTTGAGATATTTAAGAGTAGGTTAGATAAATGTCTATCAGGGATGGTCTAGATGGTATTTGGTCCTGCCATGCGGGCAGGGGACTGGACTCGATGACCTCTCGAGGTCCCTTCCAGTCCGATAATCTATGAATGTATGAAAAAAACACTGTTCTCCACCCCCACCCAGGTTGGCCAGGGAGGCGGCTCTAGCGGGGGGGCAGGAGGGATTCTGGCAGCAGTGAAGTGGGTTGCGGGGAAGTTGAGATCTTGCCCCAAGTCATCCCAGACACTAATGCTAAGCCACAGGATGGCAGCATCTAGTGTCATTGGAGTTCAAGCACTATTTCAACCCCACAGTTTTGGATCAACTTCCCACAAGGGGAGGTGAAGAGCACCCCCAGCAACACACACACACACACCACTCCTGGTGGTGGGAGGGGAACAGGAGAAAGGACAAAAGAAATAAGAGATGAAGAGAAAGGAAGGAGGGATGGAGGAAAAGGTAAAACAAAAAGGACAAACCCTAATGTCCCCAGTGATTCTACGGCACAAAATCCAAGGGATGGAATAAAATTCTGCCATCTTAAACTACTGTTTTCCATGCCTAGAATTCAGCTGGCACCAGATGGATCAGACTGAGCAGCTGCCAAAACCTCTTGGAGGCTCTTACCTTCTAAACAGGAACGTATGTTTTCTAGTAAAATCAGTAAAAGGAAAGGAGAAAACTCGAAAGAGGCTCCTGCACGCACTCACGTACGTGAACCCTAATACTCTCTCAGTCATCAAAGAAAGACCCCGAGAAGGAGACTTGCTGAAGCAAAGCCACAGGGGTCTCTGAGGTTTCCCTGGCCCTGTGCTCCTGTCCTGCCAGGCTGATGTCAGCATCTCTCTCAGAGGTCACCACCTCCCTAACACATTTGACCAATAAGCTGACATCCTGCAAAAGGCCTTTGTGATGTCACTGCCACACCCAACCAAACCGTGAAGTGCTAATGTCCTGCTGCTGGCCTGACACTTTGAAGGTTTGAGGTTGTCATAACTATAAAGGGAAGGGTAACAGCTGTCCTGTGTACAGTACTATAAAATCCCTCCTGGCCAGAGACTCCAAAATCCTTTTCCCTGTAAAGGGTTAAGAAGCTCAGGTAACCTGGCTGGCATCTGACCTAAAGGACCAATAAGGGGACAAGATACTTTCAAATCTTGGGGAGGGGAAGGCTTTTGTTTGTGTTCTTTGTTTGTGTGGGTGTTCGCCCTCGGGACTGAGAGGGACCAGACATCAATCCAGGTTCTCCACATCTTTCTAAACAAGTCTCTCCTATTTCAAACAAGGCGTGTTAGTTTTCCTTTGTTTTCTCAACTTGTAAATGTACCTTTTTCTAGAGTGTTTATCTTTGTTTGCTGTACTTTGAACCTAAGACTAGAGGGGAGTCCTCTGAGCTCTTTAAGTTTGATTACCCTGTAAGGTTAATTTCCATACTGATTTAACAGAGATGATTTTTACCTTTTTCTTTAATTAAAAGCCTTATTTTTAAGAACCTGATTGATTTTTCCTTGTTTTAAGATCCAAGGAGTTTGGATCTTGATTCACCAGGAGTTGGTGGGAGGAAGGAGGGGAATGGTTAATTTCTCCTTCTTTTAGATCCAAGGGGGTTTGGATCTGTATTCACCAGGGAATTGGTGAAAGGTTTCTCAAGGCTACCCAGGGCAGGAAATTAGCCTTGGGATGGTGGTTAAGCTTAGAAGTTTTCATGCAGGCCCCTACATTTGTACCCTAAACTTCAAAGTGGGGATACAGCCTTGACACAGGTACTCTCTGTGGATCACCCCACTCAATGCGTCTTCATTCTAGGAAGCAAGCCGGCTAGACAATAAAACATCAGAGGCTGCTCCCAATGCTACACTCCGTGTTTCCAAAATTACTACACTTTATGGCCAGAAGAGACCTTTAGAGCATCTAATCTAAGCCCCTGCATATCATGGGCTTCCTGTATAGTACAATAGTTACTTTTTGGGTACAAACATTCCAGAAAGGTATCTAGTCTAAATTAAATGACATTAAGAGATGGAGAATCCATCACTTTCCCTTTTAGTGAGTGCCAGGGGGCTCCATTTCCCCTTCCACTAGCTCCCCATTTACAGTGAGCCAGAGCAGTACCTGCAGCAGGGAGCGGGAGTTCCTGAAGGCCTCAGAGGCGCAGCCCCTGCAGTGTCTCAGGCACGTGGCGTAAGTGCAGGATGATGCGGAGCTGGTGCATCATTTTGGCCGTGACGTCCTCCTGCTGCAAGGGAACGAGAACCTGTCAGAGACTCAAACGCCCCGAGGAATCAGGGGGAATTAAGGGAACCTGGAACCAGCAGTATTTCCACCCAGCACCTGCCCATCAATGAGAGATGAATTCACCTCCTGAACCCCAAAATGGAGTCTTCTTGTCCTTTGTAGAAACCTCCAGAGCCAACCCCCCTCCTTGTAGGGTGAGCTCCTGCTACCTCCTGCTCAGTGCCCTTCACAGATATTCCACCTCCAAACCACAGCTCAAGTCATCAGAACCCTCTTCTCCACCCCGACACAGGTTGGGCTGGGAGGCGGCTCTAACAGGGTGTGCAGGAGGGATTCTGACAGCAGTGAAGTAGGTTGCAGGGAGGTTGAGATCTTGACCCAAGTCATCCCAGACACTAATGCTAAGTCACACAATGGCAGCATCTACTGTCAGTGGGGTCCAAGCACTATTTCAACCCCACAGTTTTGGATCAACTCCCCACAAGGGGAGGAGAAGAGAACCATCAGCACCACACACACACACACACACACCACTCCTGGTGGTGTGAGGGGAACAAGAGAAAGGACAAAAGAAGTAAGAGATGAAGAGAAAGGAAGGAGGGATGGAGGAAAAGGGAAAAGGAAAAGGACAAACCCTAATGTCCCCATGTCGGACATCAGGAATGGTAACATACATAAGCCAGTATGTGAACACTTCAATCTCCCTGGTCATTCTATTACAGATTTAAAAGTCACTATCATTGAACAAAAAAAACTTCAGAAACAGACTTCAAAGAGAAACAGCAGAACTAAAATTCATTTGCAAATTCAACACCATTAATCTGGGCTTGAATAGGGACTGGGAGTGGCTGGCTCACTACAGAAGCAGCTTTTCCTCTCCTGGAATTGACACCTCCTCATCTATTATTGGGAGTGGACTACATCCACCCTGATTTTTGAATTGGCCCTGTCAACACTGGTTCTCCACTTGTGAAGTAACTCCCTGCTCTCCATGTGTCAGTATATAATGCCTGCATCTGTAACTTTCACTCTATGCATCCGAAGAAGTGAGGTTTTTACTCATGAAAGCTTATGCCCAAATAAATCTGTTAGTCTTTAAGGTGCCACCAGACTCCTTGTTGTTTTCCTAATATCCCCAGTGATTCTACGGGACAAAATCCCAGGGAGGGAATAAAATTCTGCCACCTTAAACTAGTGTTTTCCATGCCTAGAATTCAGATGGCACCAGGTGGATCAGACTGAACAGGTTACAAACCTCTCCGAGGCACTTACTTTCTCAACAGGGACTTCTGTTTTCTAGTAAAATGGGTAAAAGGAAAGGAGAAAACTCGAAAGAGGCTCCTGCTCACACTCACATATGTGAACCCTAATACTCTCTCAGTCCTCAAAGAGAGCTCGAGAAGGAGACTTGCTGAAGCAAAGCAACAGGGGTCTCTGAGGTTTCCCTGGCCCTGCGCCCCTGTTTTGCCTGGCTGATGTGAGCATCTCTCTCTGAGGTCACCACGTCCCTAACAACTTTGACCAATAGGCTGAGCTCCTGCAAAAGGCCTTTGTGATGTCACTGCCACACCCACCCATCCCCTGAAGTGCTAATATCCTGCTGCTGGCCTGACACTTTGGAGGTTTGAGCTACTCTCTGTGGATCACCCCACTCAATGCGTCTTCATTCTAGGAAGCAAGCCAGTTAGACAGTAAAACATTAGAGGCTGCTCCCAATGCTACACTCAGTGTTTCCAAAATTAATACACTTTATGGCCAGAAGAGACCTTTAGAGCATCTCATCTAACCCCCTGCATATCATAGGCTTCCTGTATAAGACAATAGTTACATTTTGGGCACAAACATTCCAGAAAGGCATCTAGTTTCATTCAATGACTTCAAGAGATGGAGAATCCACCACTTTCCCTTTCACTGAGTGCCAGGGGGCTCCATTTCCCCTTCCACTAGCTCCCCATTTACAGTGAGCCAGAGCAGTACCTGCAACAGAGAGCGGGAGTTGCTGAAGGCCTCAGAGGCACAACCCCTGCAGTGTCTCAGGCACCTGGCGCAAGTGATGGATGATGCGGAGCTGGTGCCTCACTTTGGCCGTGACGCCCTCCTGCTGCAAGGGAATGAGAACCTGTCAGACTCAAACGCCCCGAAGAATCAGGGGGAATTAAGGGCACCTGGAACCAGCAGTATTTCCACTCAGCACCTGCCCAACACTGAGGGATGAATTCACCTCCTGAATCCCAGAATGGAGTGTTCTTGTCCTTTCTAGTAACCTCCAGTGCCAATCCCCCTCCTTCTAGGGTGAGCTCCTGCTACCTCCCCCTCAGTGTCCTTGACAGCTGTTCCACCTCCAAACCACAGCTTAAGTCATCAGAAACCTCTTCTAGACCCCCACCAAGGTTGGGCTGGGAGGCGGGTCTAGCAGTGGGGGCAGGAGGGATTCTGGAAGCAGTGAAGTGGGTTGCGGGGAGGTTGAGATCTTGCCCAAGTCATCCGAGACACTAACGCTAAGCCACAGGATGGCAGCATCTAGTGTCTGTGGAGTCCAAGCACTATTTCAACCCCACAGTTTTGGATGAACTTCCCACAAGAGGAGGTGAAGATCATCCCCAGCAACACACACACACACACACACCACTCCTGGTGGTGGGAGGGGAACAGGAGAAAGGACAAAAGAAGTAAGAGATGAAGAGAAAGGAAGGTGGGATGGTGGAAAAGGTAAAACGAAAAGGACAAACCCTAATGTCCCCAGTGATTCCACGGGACAAAATCCCGTGTGGACTACAAAATTCTGTCACCTTGAACTAGTGTTTTCCATGCCTAGAATTCAACGGGCACCAGGTGGATCAGACTGAGCAGGTTCAAAAACCTCTTGGAGGCTCTTACCTTCTAAACAGGGACGTCTGTTTTCTAGTAAAATCAGTAAAAGGGAAGGAGAAAATTCAAAAGAAGCTCCTGCTCTCACTCACATACGTGAACCCTAATACTCTCTCAGTCCTCAAATAGAGACCTCGAGAAGGAGACTTGCTAAAGCAAAGCCACAGGGGTCTCTGAGCTTCCCTGGTCGTAAGCCCCAGTCCTCCCTGGCTGAAGACAGCATCTCTCTCTGAGGTCACCACCTCCCTAACACCTTTGACCAGTACGCTGAGGTCCTTGAAAAAGCCTTTGTGATATCACTGCCACACCCAACCAAACCCTAAAGTGCTCATGTCCTTCTCCTGGCCTGACACTTTGAAGGTTTGAGCTACGCTCTGTGGATCACACCACAAAATTCATCTTCATTCTAGGAAGCAAGCTAGCTAGACAGTAAAACATCAGAGGCTGCTCCCAATACTACACTCAGTGTTTCCAAAAGTAGGAGACTTTCTGGCCAGAAGAGACCTTTACAGCATCTCATCTAACCCCCTCCATATCATAGGCTTCCAGTATAGTACAATAGTTACTTTTTGGGCACACACATTCCAGAAAGGCATCTAGTCTTCAATCAATGACATCAAGAGTTGGAGAATCCACCACTTTCCCTTTTAGTGAGTGCCAGGGGGCTCCATTTCCCCTTCCACTAGCTCCCCATTTACAGTGAGCCAGAGCAGTACCTGCACCAGGGAGAGGGAGTTGCTAAGGCCTCAGAGGAACAGCCCCTGCAGTGTCTCAGGCACACGGCGTAAGTGCCGGATGATGCGGAGCTGGTGCATCCCTTTGGCCGTGAGGTCCTCCTCCTCCAAGGGAACGAGAACCTGTCAGAGACTCAAATGCCCCGAGGAATCAGGGGCAATTAAGGACACCTGGAACCAGCAGTATTTACACCCAGCACCTGCCCACCACTGAGGGATGAATTCACCTCCTGAACCCCAGAATGGAGTCGTCTTCTCCTTTCTAGTAATCTCCAGTGCCAACCCCCGTCCTTGTAGGGTGAGCTCCTGCTACCTCCCCCTCAGTGCCCTTGACAGCTGTTCCACCTCCAAACCACAGCTCAAGTTATCAGAACCCTCTTCTCCACCCCCACCCAGGTTGGGCAGGGAGGCGGCTCTAGCAGGGGGGGCAGGTGGGATTCTGCCAGAAGTGAAGTGGGTTGAGGGGAGGTTGAGATCTTGCCCCAAGTCATCCCAGACACTAATGCTAAGCCACAGGATGGCAGCATCTAGTGTCAGTGGAGTCCAAGCACTATTTCAACCATACAGTTTTGGATCAACTCCCAACAAGGGGAGGTGAAGAGCACCATCAGCACCACACCCACACCCACACCCAGACCCACACCCACACACACACACACCACTCCTGGTGGTGAAAGGGGAACAGGAGAAAGGACAAAAGAAGTAAGAGATGAAGAGAAAGGAAGGGGGGATGGAGGAAAAGGTAAAACGAAAAGGACAAAACCTAATGTCCCCAGTGATTCCACGGGACAAAATCCCAGGGAGGGAATAAAATTCTGCCATCTTAAACTACTGTTTTACATGCCGAGAATTCAGTTGGCACCAGATGGATCAGACTGAGCAGGTTCCAAAACCTCTTGGAGGCTCTTACCTTCGAAATAGGGACGTCTGTTTTCTAGTAAAATCCGTCAAAGGAAAGGAGAAAACTCGAAAGAGGCTCCTGCTCACACTCACATACGTCAACCCTAACACTCTCTCAGTCCTCAAAGAGAGACCTCGAGAAGGAGACTTGCTGAAGCAAAGCCACAGGGGTCTCTGAGGTTTCCCTGGCCCTGTGCTCCTGTCCTGCCAGGCTGTTGTCAGCATTTCTCTCGGAGGTCACCACCTCCCTAACACCTTTGACCAATAGGCTGACGTCCTGCAAAAGGCCTTTGGGATATCACTGCCACACCCACCCTTCCCCGGAAGTGCTAATGTCCTGCTGCTGGCCTGACACTTTGAAGGTTTCAGCTACTCTCTGTGGATCACCACACTCAATGCCTGTTCATTCTAGGAAGCAAGCCGGCTAGACGGTAAAACATCAGAGGCTGCTCCCAATGCTACACTCAGTGTTTCCAAAATTAGGGGACTTTATGGCCAGAAGAGACCTTTAGAGCATCTCATCTAACCCCTTGCATACCATAGGCTTGCTCTATAGTACAATAGTTACTTTTTGGGCACACACATTGCAGAAAGGCATCTAGTCTTCCTTCAATGACATCAAGAGATGGAGAATCCACCACTTTCCCTTTTAGTGAGTGCCAGGGGGCTCCATTTCCCCTTCCACTAGCTCCCCATTTACAGTGAGCCAGAGCAGTACCTGCAGCAGGGAGCGGGAGTTGCTGATGGCCTCAGAGGCACAGCCCCTGCAGTGTCTCAGGAATCTGGCGCAAGTGCCGGATGATGCAGAGCTGGTGCATCACTCTGGCCATGACGTCCTCCTGCTGCAAGGGAACGAGAACCTGTCAAAGACTCAAACGCCCCGAGGAATCAGGGGGAATTAAGGGCATCTGGAACCAGCAGTATTTCCACCCAGCACCTCCCCACCACTGAGGGATGAATTCACCTCCTGAACCCCAGAATGGAGTCTTCTTGTCCTTTCTAGTAACCTCCAGTGCCAACCCCCCTCCTTGAAGGATGAGATCCTGCTACTTCCCCCTCAGTGCCCTTGACAGCTGTTCCACCTCCAAACCACAGCTCAAGTTATCAGAACCCTCTTCTCCACCCCCACCCAGGTTGGGCAGGGAGGCGGCTCTAGCAGGGGGGGCAGGAGGGATTCTGCCAGCAGTGAAGTGGGTTGCGGGGAGGTTGAGATCTTGCCCCAATCATCCCAGACACTAATGCTAAGCCACAGGATGGCAGCATCTAGTGTCATTGGAGTTCAAGCACTATTTCAACCTCACAGTTTTGGATCAATTTCCCACAAGGGGAGGTGAAGAGCACCCCCAGCAACACACACACACACACCCCACTCCTGGTGGTGTCAGGTGAACAGGAGAAAGGACAAAAGAAGTAAGAGATGAAGAGAAAGGAAGGAGGGATGGAGGAAAAGGTAAAATGAAAATGACAAACACTAATGTCCCCTGTGATTCTACGGGACAAAATCCCACAGAGGGAATAAAATTCTGCCACCTTAACCTAGTGTTTTCCATGCCTAGAATTCAGCTGGCACCAGATGGATCAGACTGAGCAGGTTCCAAAACCTCTTGGAGCCTCTTACCTTCTAAATAGGGACGTCTGTTTTCTAGTAAAATCCGTCAAAGGAAAGGAGAAAACTCCAAAGAGGCTCCTGCTCGCACTCACACATGTGAACACTAATACTCTCTCAGTCCTCAAAGAGAGACCTCGAGAAGGAGACTTGCTGAAGCAATAACAGACACTTGGTGGGATAACTCACATGACTGGAGTACTGTCATGGATGGATATAAACTGTTCAGGAAGGACAGGCAGGGCAGAAAAGGTGGGGGAGTTGCATTGTATGTAAGAGAGGAGTATGAGTGCTCAGAGGTCCGGTATGAAACTGTAGAAAAACCTGAGAGTCTCTGGATAAAGTTGAGAAGTGTGAGCAACAAGGGGGATGTCACGGTTGGAGTCTGGTATAGACCACCAGACCAGGGGGATGAGGTGGACGAGGCTTTCTTCTGGCAACTAGCAGAAGTTGCTAGATCGCAGGCCCTGGTTCTCATGGGAGACTTTAATCACCCTGATATCTGCTAGGAGAGCAATACAGCGGTGCACAGACAATCCAGGAAGTTTTTGGAAAGTGTAGGGCACAATTTCCTGGTGCAAGCGCTGGAGGAACCAACTAGGGGCAGAGCTTTTCTCGACCTGCTGCTCACAAACAGGGAAGAATTAGTAGGGGAAGCAAAAGTGGATGGGAACCTGGGAGGCAGTGACCATGAGATGGTCGAGTTCAGGATCCTGACACAAGGAAGAAAGGAGAGCAGCAGAATACGGACCCTGGACTTCAGAAAAGCAGACTTTGACTCCCTCAGGGAACAGATGGGCAGGATCCCCTGGGAGAATAACATGAAGGGCAAAGGGGTCCAGGAGAGCTGGCTGTATTTTAAAGAATCCTTATTGCGGTTGCAGGAACAAACCATCCCGATGTGTAGAAAGAATAGTAAATATGGCAGGCGACCAGCTTGGCTAAACAGTGAAATCCTTGCTGATCTTAAACGCAAAAAAGAAGCTTACAAGAAGTGGAAGATTGGACAAATGACCAGGGAGGAGTATAAAAATATTGCTCAGGCATGCAGGAGTGAAATCAGGAAGGCCAAATCACACTTGGAGTTGCAGCTAGCAAGAGATGTTAAGAGTAACAAGAAGGGTTTCTTCAGGTATGTTAGCAACAAGAAGAAAGTCAAGGAAAGTGTGGGCCCCTTACTGAATGAGGGAGGCAACCTAGTGACTGAGGATGTGGAAAAAGCTAATGTACTCAATGCTTTTTTTGCCTCTGTCTTCACGAACAAGGTCAGCTCCCAGACTGCTGCACTGGGCAGCACAATATGGGGAGAAGGTGACCAGCCCTCTGTGGAGAAAGAAGTGGTTCGGGACTATTTAGAAAAACTGGACGTGCACAACTCCATGGGGCTGGATGCGCTGCATCCGAAGGTGCTAAAGGACTTGGCGGATGAGATTGCACAGCCATTAGCCATTATTTTTGAAAACTCATGGCGATCGAGGGAGGTCCCGGATGACTGGAAAAAGGCTAATGTAGTGCCCATCTTTAAAAAAGGGAAGGAGGAGGATCCGGGGAACTACAGGCCAGTCAGCCTCACCTCAGTCCCTGGAAAAATCATGGAGCAGGTCCTCAAGGAATCAATGATGAAACACTTAGAGGAGAGGAAAGTGATCAGGAACAGTCAGCATGGATTCACCAAGGGGAAGTCGTGCCTGACTAACCTAATTGCCTTCTATGATGAGATAACTGGCTCTGTGGATGAGGGGAAAGCAGTGGATGTGTTATTCCTTGACTTTAGCAAAGCTTTTGATACGCTCTCCCACAGTATTCTTGCCACCAAGTTAAAGAAGTATGGGCTGGATGAATGGACTGTAAGGTGGATAGAAAGCTGGCTGGATCGTCGGGCTCAACGGGTAGTGATCAATGGCTCCATGTCTAGTTGGCAGCCGGTTTCAAGCGGAGTAGTGCCCCAAGGGTCGGTCCTGGGGCCGGTTTTGTTTAATATCTTTATTAATGATCTGGAGGATGGTGTGGACTGCACTCTCAGCAAGTTTGCAGATGACACTAAACTAGGAGGCGTGGTAGATACGCTAGAGGGTAGGGATCGGATACAGAGGGACCTAGACAAATTAGAGGATTGGGCCAAAAAAAACCTGATGAAGTTCAACAAGGACAAGTGCAGAGTCCTGCACTTAGGACGGAAGAATCCCATGCACTGCTACAGACTAGGGACCGAATGGCTAGGTAGCAGTTCTGCAGAAAAGGACCTAGGGGTCACAGTGGACGAGAAGCTGGATATGAGTCAACAGTGTGCTCTTGTTGCCAAGAAGGCTAACGGCATTTTGGGCTGTATAATTAGGGGCATTGCCAGCAGATCGAGGAACGTGATCGTTCCCCTTTATTCGACATTGGTGAGGCCTCATCTGGAATACTGTGTCCAGTTTTGGGCCTGTGGAAGCAGAGAAAGAGCTCACAGGAAGGGGATGCAATGCATGACAGTTTGTTAGCAAGAGTTAGGCTAACTGTAACCCTAATAACGCGAGATTTGTAGAAGCGAGGAATGTGTGAGGCGGGTGAGAAAGAACTGTGTAAGAAGTCATTATGACCTGGTATAGATAAGGTGTAGAAGACCTTGTGTAGATAAGGTATAGAAAATATTGTATGTTGGCAAGAGTCAAAACAAGTGAAGAAATGAGATATCAAGATGGCCTATGTATAAACAAAACGCAGCTGTCCCTCGTTATTTCTGTAATGAAAGGTATAAATGCTTGCTGTAATTAGTTACCTGGGAGAGACCTGCTTAGCTCTCTCCCTCTGGGCAATTGTGAGAGTTAATAAAGCATCTGACTTGCTGTACCTAAACAAATAGTGAGAACTCTGTTTTTCTCCGACAGGCCCCACACTACAAGAAGGATGTGGAAAAATTGGAAAGAGTCCAGTGGAGAGCAACAAAAATGATTAGGGGTCTGGAGCACATGACTTATGAGGAGAGGCTGAGGGAACTGGGATTGTTTAGTCTCCAGAAGAGAAGAATGAGGGGGGATTTGATAGCAGCCTTCAACTACCTGAAGGGGGGTTCCAAAGAGGATGGAGCTCGGTTGTTCTCAGTGGTGGCAGATGACAGAACAAGGAGCAATGGTCTCAAGTTGCAGTGGGGGAGGTCCAGGTTGGATATTAGGAAACACTATTTCACTAGGAGGGTGGTGAAGCACTGGAATGCGTTAACTAGGGAGGTGGTGGAGTCTCCTTCCTTGGAGGTTTTTAAGGCCCGGCTTGACAAAGCCCTGGCTGGGATGATTTAGTTGGGAATTGGTCCTGCTTTGAGGACGGGGTTGGAGTAGATGACCTCTTGAGGTCCCTTCCAACCCTGATATTCTATGATTCTATGATTCTATGAAAGTCACAGGGGTCTCTGAGGTTTCCCTGGCCCTAAGCCCCTGTCCTGCCTGGCTGATGTCAGCATCTCTCTCTGAGGTTACCACCTCCCTAACACCTTTGACCAATAGGCTGAGGTCCTGAAAAGGCCTTTGTGATGTCACTGCCACACCCACCCATCCCCAGAAGTACTAATGTCCTGCTGCTGGCCTGACACTTTGAAGGTTTGAGCTACTCTGTGTGGATCACACCACTCAATGCGTCTTCATTCTAGGAAGCAAGCCGGCTACACAGTAAAACATCAGAGGCTGCTCCCAATACTACACTCAGTGTTTCCAAAATTTGTAGACTTTATGGCCACAAGAGACCTTTAGAGCATCTCATCTAAGCCCCTGCATATCATAGGCCTCCTGTATAGTACAATAGTTACTTTTTGGGCACACACATTCCAGAAAGGCATCTAGTCTTCATTCAATGACATCAAGAGATGGAGAATCCACCACTTTCCCTTTTAGTGAGTACCAGGGGGCTCCATTTCCCCTTCCACTAGTTCCCCATTTACAGTGAGACAGAGCAGTACCTGCAGCAGGGAGCGGGAGTTGCTGATGGCCTCAGAGGCGCAGCCCCTGCAGTGTCTCAGGAATCTGGCGCAAGTGCCGGATGATGCGGAGCTGGTGCATCACTTTTGGCCGTGACGTCCTCCTGCTGCAAGGGAATGAGAACCTGTCAGAGACTCAAACGCCCCGAGGAATCTGGAGGAATTAAGGGCACCTGGAACCAGCAGTATTTCCACCCAGCACCTGCCGACCACTGACGGATAAATTCACCTCCTGAACCCCAGAATGGAGTCTTCTTGTCCTTTCTAGTAACCTCCAGTGCCAACCCCCCTCCTTGAAGGATGAGCTCCTGCTATCTCCCCCTCAGTGCCCTTGACAGCTGTTCCACCTCCAAACCACAGCTCAAGTTATTAGTACCTTTGGACACAGACTGGCTAACCTAGTGAGGAGGGCTTTAAACTAGGTTCGACGGGGACAGGTGAGCAAAGCCCACAGGTAAGTGGGGAACATGGAGACCGGGGAGATGGGTCAAAAACGAGAGGGAGTGTGGGCTATATTGTCAGAGAGAAAGGAGGTTCAGGACAAAACTGGGAGGAAAGATCAAACCAGTATCTTAGATGCCTATATACAAATGCGAGAAGTATGGGGAATAAGCAGGAAGAACTGGAAGTGCTAATAAATAAATACAACTATGACATTGTTGGCATCACTGAAACTTGGTGGGATAATACACGTGATTGGAATGTTGGTGTGGATGGGTACAGCTTGCTCAGGAAGGATAGACAGGGGAAAAAGGGAGGAGGTGTTGCCTTGTATATTAAAAATGTACACACTTGGACTGAGGTAGAGATGGACATAGGAGACGGAAGTGTTGAGAGTCTCTGGGTTAGGCTAAAAGGGGTAAAAAACAAGGGAGATGTCATGCTAGGAGTCTACTACAGGCCACCTAACCAGGTGGAAGAGGTGGATGAGGCTTTTTTTAAGCAACTAACAAAATCATCCAAAGCCCAAGATTTGGTGGTGATGGGGGACTTCAACTATCCGGCTATATGTTGGGAAAATAACACAGCGGGGCACAGACTATCCAACAAATTCCTGGACTGCATTGGAGACAACTTTTTATTTCAGAAGGTTGAAAAAGCTACTGGGGGGAAGCTGTTCTAGACTTGATTTTAACAAATAGGGAGGAACTCGTTGAGAATTTGAAAGTAGAAGGCAGCCTGGGTGAAAGTGATCATGAAATCATAGAGTTTGCAATTCTAAGGAAGGGTAGAAGGGAGAACAGCAAAATAGAGACAATGGATTTCAGGAAGGCAGATTTTGGTAAGCTCAGAGAGCTGATAGGTAAGGTCCCATGGGAATCAAGACTGAGGGGAAAAACAACTGAGGAGAGTTGGCAGTTTTTCAAAGGGACACTATTAAGGGCCCAAAAGCAAGCTATTCCGCTGGTTAGGAAAGATAGAAAATGTGGCAAAAGACCACCTTGGCTTAACCATGAGATCTTGCATGATCTAAAAAATAAAAAGGAGTCATATAAAAAATGGAAACTGGGACAGATTACAAAGGATGAATATAGGCAAACAACACAGGAATGCAGGGGCAAGATTAGAAAGGCAAAGGCACAAAATGAGCTCAAACTAGCTACGGGAATAAAGGGAAACAAGAAGACTTTTTATCAATACATTAGAAGCAAGAGGAAGACCAAAGACAGGGTAGGCCCACTGCTTAGTGAAGAGGGAGAAACAGTAACAGGAAACTTGGAAATGGCGGAGATGCTTAATGACTTCTTTGTTTGGGTCTTCACCGAGAAGTCTGAAGGAATGCCTAACAGAGTGAATGCTAATGGGAAGGGGGTAGGTTTAGCAGATAAAATAAAAAAAGAACAAGTTAAAAATCACTTAGAAAAGTTAGATGCCTGCAAGTCACCCGGGCCTGATGAAATGCATCCTAGAATACTCAAGGAGCTAATAGAGGAGGTATCTGAGCCTCTAGCTATTATCTTTGGAAAATCATGGGAGACGGGAGAGATTCCAGAAGACTGGAAAAGGGCAAATATAGTGCCCATCTATAAAAAGGGAAATAAAAACAACCCAGGAAACTACAGACCCCAGTGAGTTTAACTTCTGTGCCAGGGAAGATAATGGAGAAAGTAAAAGACGGTTACTCACCGTTGTAACTGTTGTTCTTCGAGATGTGTTGCTCATATCCATTCCATTAGGTGTGTGCGCGCCGCGTGCACGATCGTCGGAAGATTTTTACCCTAGCAACACCGGCGGGTCGGCTGTGGAGCCCCCTAGAGTGGCGCCTTCATGGCGCTGAATATATACCCCAGCCGACCCGGCGCCCCCTCAGTTCCTTCTTGCCGGCTACTCCGACAGTGGGGACGGGGGGCGGGTTTGGAATGGATATGAGCAACACATCTCGAAGAACAACAGTTACAACGGTGAGTAACCGTCTTTTCTTCTTCGAGTGCTTGCTCATATCCATTCCATTAGGTGACTCCCAAGCCCAACTTAGGTGGTGGGGTCGGAGTGAGACATTGCTGTGTGCAAAACGGCTGATCCGAAGGCAGCATCGTCCCTGGACTGCTGCACTAGTGCATAGTGAGCTGTAAACGTGTGGACTGATGACCAAACCGCCGCTCTACAAATGTCCTGGATCGGAACTTGCGCCAGGAAAGCCGTCGAGGAAGCTTGGGCCCTCGTGGAGTGAGCGGTGAGGTGCGGTGCTGAGACACCTGCCAGGTCATAGCAAGTCCGGATGCAAGACGTAATCCATGAGGATAGGCGTTGTGAGGAGACCGGTGAACCTTTCATTCGGTCGGCCACTGCGACGAAGAGTTGCGTCGTCTTTCTAAAGTGCCTTGTGCGGTCAATATAGAAGGCCAGGGCCCTGCGTACGTCCAGAGAATGCAAACGTTGATCCTGGCGAGTGGCATGTGGTTTAGGATGAAAGACCGGGAGAAATATATCCTGGTTGATATGAAAAGGAGAAACCACCTTAGGGAGAAAGGCAGGATGTGGGCGGAGCTGCACTTTATCCTTATGGAAAACTGTGTAAGGGGGCTCGGATGTAAGCGCCCTGAGTTCAGAAACGCGCCTTGCTGAGGTGATGGCTACGAGGAAGGCTGTCTTCCAGGATAGGTACAGAAGTGAACAGGTGGCCAGTGGCTCGAATGGAGGACCTGTGAGCTTGGAGAGAACCAGGTTGAGGTCCCACGTCGGAACGGGCTGACGTTGTTGTGGGTACATCCGGTCTAAGCCCTTGAGGAATCTAACGACCATCGGGTTAGAGAATACCGAAGACGCGAGTTCCCCTGGGTGAAAGGCCGATATAGCGGCCAGGTGAACTCTAATTGAAGATATCGCCGACCCTTGCTGTTTTAGGGAGAGGAGATATTCCAATATGAGAGGAATAGGTGCCTGTAACGGGGACGTGGCTCGTTGTTCGCACCAACAGGAGAACCGCTTCCACTTGGCCAAGTATGTGGTCCGTGTTGAGGGCTTCCTACTGCTCAGCAGAATCTGTTGGACAGAGTGCGAGCACTGCTGCTCTGCCTGGGTGAACCATGGAGCAGCCACGCCATGAGGTGGAGTGATTGCAGGTCGGGGTGACGCAGGCGG
The DNA here is from genome assembly GCF_011386835.1 of Chrysemys picta bellii. Taxonomy (NCBI): domain Eukaryota; kingdom Metazoa; phylum Chordata; order Testudines; family Emydidae; genus Chrysemys; species Chrysemys picta. The sequence goes on from NW_027052847.1 coordinate 124,746, forward strand.
CCGTGGTCCTGAGAGATGAGATCCGGGCATAATGGAAGCGGGATCGGTGTCCGAACCGAGAGCTCCAACAGCGTGGTGTACCAATGTTGTCTCGGCCACGCTGGGGCGATCAGAATCACCTGTGCCTGGTCTCTGCGCAATTTGAGCAGTACCTTGTGGACCAGAGGAAACGGAGGGAAGGCATAAAACAGGTGGTCTTTCCAGGGAAGGAGAAACGCATCCGAGAGGGAGCCCGGAGCTCGACCTTGCAGGGAGCAGAACACGTGGCACTTCCTGTTGTCTCGAGATGCAAACAGGTCTATCTGGGGAAACCCCCACTTCTGGAAAACGGAATGTATGATGTCCGGACGGATAGACCACTCGTGTGTTTGAAAGGACCTGCTGAGTCGGTCCGCCAGAGTGTTCTGGACTCCAGGGAGGAACGATGCCGTGAGATGGATCGAGTGGGCGATGCAGAAGTCCCACAGGCGAATGGCCTCTTGGCATAGAATTGACGAACGTGCTCCTCCTTGCTTGTTGATGTAAAACATGGCCGTGGTGTTGTCGATGAGAACTAGCACACAGCGGTCACGTAGGAGGTTGAGAAATGCCTGGCACGCCAGGCGCACCGCCATCAGTTCCCGAACATTGATGTGCAGGGCTAGCTGAGGTGCAGTCCACAGGCCCTGGGTATGGTGTTCGTTGAGATGGGCGCCCCAACCCAGAGATGAAGCGTCTGTGACCAGGTGCAGAGAGGGTTGTGGGGCGTGAAACGGCATCCCCTCGCAAACCACATTGCGATCTAGCCACCAGGTGAGGGAGGTCAGGACCGAGTTCGGGACTGTGACCACCATGTTCAGGCTGTCCCGATGTGGGCGGTATATTGATGACACCCAGGTCTGGAGTGGGCGAAGCCGAAGTCTGGCATGCCTGGTTACGTACGTGCAGGAAGCCATGTGACCCAGCAGGGTAAGGCACGACCTCACCGTGGTAGGTGGGAAGGCCTTGAGCCGTTGAATGAGGCTCGTGATGGTGCAAAAGCGGTTGTCTGGCAGGATGGCTTGTGCACGCCTGGAGTCTAGAACTGCGCCGATGAATTCTATTCTCTGGGTAAGTTCTAGAGTGGATTTGTCCTTGTTGAGTAGGATGCCCAACTTGTTGAATGTGTGCACTATTATGTGGACGTGAGCTCGAACTTGCTCTTTGGTGCGACCGCGTACCAGCCAGTCGTCTAGGTACGGGAACACCTGTATCCCTTGCCGACGAAGGTACGCTGCCACGACAGCCATACATTTCGTGAACACCCGTGGGGCCGAGGATAGGCCGAAGGGAAGGACTGCAAATTGGTAGTGCACCCTGTTTACCACGAACCGCAGGAAGCGTCTGTGAGCGGGTAAATTGCGATGTGAAAATATGCATCTTTCATGTCGAGGGCGGCGAACCAGTCTCCAGGATCGAGGGAAGGGATAATGGTCCCCAAAGAGACCATGCGGAACTTCAACTTTACTACGAATTTGTTGAGTCCGCGCAAGTCCAAGATGGGTCGCAGACCTCCTTTGGACTTGGGAATGAGGAAGTAACGGGAATAGAATCCCCTGCCCCTTAACTCCACTGGAACCTCCTCTATGGCCCCCATAGCAAGGAGCGTGGAAACTTCCTGTATAGGAAGTTGCTCGTGAGAAGGGTCCCTGAAGAGGGACGGGGAAGGGGGGGAGGAGGGGGGGATTGAAGAAAACTGGATAGCATATCCCCTGTCCACCGTGCGAAGGACCCAATGGTCCGAAGTTATAAGGGACCAGGCACGGTGGAAATGGGAAAGGCGATCCCGAAAGGATGGGGCTGGATCCTGTGGGATGACTGGGGCGCCGTCCTCGACCGCACCTTCAAAAGTTCTGCCTGGGGCCTGAAGGTGGTCTAGGTGGCCCCTGGTTCTGACCAGGTTGAGGGCCGGTCCACCTTCTTCTACCACCTCGCCCTCGCCTCCGGGTCGAGTCCTGTCTCTGACGAGGCGGGGGGGGGGGTAGAAGCGCTGAGGCTGCGGTCTAAATGGCCTGCGCTGAGGGCCCACAACATGCATCCCCAAGGAACGCATGATCGTCCTGGAGTCCTTGAGGCTCTGCAGGCGAGAGTCCGTCTTTTCTGAAAACAGCCCTTGTCCTTCAAAGGGCAGATCCTGCAGGGTTTGCTGCAGTTCCTGAGGCAGACCCGAAACCTGGAGCCAGGAGATCCTCCGCATAGCGATACCTGAGGCCAGGGTTCTCGCAGCAGAGTCCGCTATGTCTAAGGAGGCCTGTAAGGAGGTCCGAGCCACCTTCTTACCCTCCTCCACCAGGGCTCCAAACTCCTCCCTGGACTCTTGGGGAACCAACTCCTTGAACTTCCCCATAGAGTTCCAGGAGTTAAAGCTATAGCGGCTCAAGAGCGCCTGTTGATTAGCCGCTCTAAGTTGCAGCCCTCCGGCTGAGTAAACTTTACGGCCGAATAAATCGAGGCGCTTAGCCTCCTTCGATTTGGGCGCTGCGGCCTGCTGACCGTGGCGCTCCCTTGCGTTCACTGATGCCACCACCAGTGAACACGGCTGGGGGTGGGTATACAAGTACCCGTAGTCTTTAGACGGGACAAAGTATTTCCTTTCCACCCCTCTCGCTGTGGGTGGGATAGAGGCAGGAGTCTGCCATATCGTAGATACATTGGCTTGTATCGTGCGGATCAGGGGTAACGCCACCCTCGATGGGGCATCCGCTCCGAGGATATTCACGATAGGGTCGTGCACCTCCACTATCTCCTCCGCCTGCAGGTCCATATTACGGGCCATCCGACGCAGAAGATCTTGGTGAGCCCGAAGATCTATTGGAGGTGGACCTGTGTACGATGTGCCCGCCACTGCCTCATCCGGAGAGGAAGAGGAAGATGCCTCCGGTGGAACAGGATCCAAGGGAGGGTCCTGGTCTCCCTGCTCCTGGGCCGGAGCATCACCTGCGCTTGAGTCCAGGGCGTCAGGTGGTGCGGACACGGAAGCCTCCATGCCCCCTGGCGGAGGCCGAGAGATGGTGGACTCCGGGGCCCTTCTAACAGAGTGACCGGAGCGAGAGGTCGAAGCAACTGGAGCCCCTTGCGCCTGATGGTACGCCCACGGGGTCCAAAACGACCAGTGAGATGGGCCATGAGAATGGTCCTCTGTTATGTTCTGCCAATGGCCCAAGTCCTGTTCCTCGGCTTGCCCCTGAGGGGGGTATGCCGATCTCGAGAGGTCCTCCGAGGAGCGAGACCCCGATCTCGATGGCCATGGCAGTGCCGAGAGCGTCGAGACGATTCCCGTGGGCTGCGGTGCCGCACGGTGCCGGTCTGGAGATGATCTATCTCCACGCGGTGCCGGCGATCGGTGCCGGGACCGCGACCGGTGCCGATGACCTCGTCGGTGCCGGGAGTCGGATCTGGACCTCGACGAGGACCTGGAGTATGCCCGGTACCGGGAGCGGCCTCTCGACGTCGAGCGGCGACCGTAGCGGTGCCGAGAACTACGTCTCGACGTTGATCGGTGCCGACGATCATAGCGGTGCCGAGACGTAGAGCGGTGCCGCGAAGAAGATCTTGGCCGCGAGTACGACCGGTGCCGAGGCGATATTCGGTGCCGGGACTGCGAGCGGCGTGGGGACCTGCTTTGGGACCTGGATCGGTGCCGAGGTTCCGGCCCTTGCGATGGAGGGCGCATCAAGGCAGGTTTCCCCCTCGACTGGACCGGGCGAGGCAACGGTGCCGTCGGTGCCGGTGGTTGAGGCGGTGCCGGCTCCGTGAGAGCTATTAAGTCTCTCGCCGCCGCGAAGGTCTCTGGCGTCGACGGGAGGCACTGTATCACCGCCGGCCTCGGTGGAGACGCCGTCTGCACCGGACTCAACGGCCTCGGCGCCGGAGTCGACGGTGCTGGAGGCACCTGTTTCCGGTGCTCCACCGGCGTACACGGCTCTACCCCCGGCACTGGGGGAGCCAGCGTCTTCGGCACGGAGGTCCCCGTCTTATGGGCTTTCTTATGCCCTGGGGATAATGACCGGCGCCGAGGCACTTGCTGTGCTTGCGGTGCCGACGAGGTCCGGTGCCGGGAAGGCTCATCTGACGCCACTCGCGTGGTCGTCATGGCCGGTGCCGCCGGGGCACTGCGCACCGAGGCGCTAGGTGCCGGGGCCTGACTTGTAGATGGAGCGTCCGGACTAAGTGCCGCCTCCATCAGGAGTTGCCGGAGCCGAAAGTCCCGCTCCTTCTTGGTCCTTGGTCTGAAGGCCTTACAGATCTTGCACTTATCTGTTTGATGGGACTCTCCCAGGCACTTCAGACAGGAGTCGTGCGGGTCGCTCGTGGGCATAGGCTTAGCGCAGGAGGCGCACAGCTTGAAGCCGGGAGCGTTGGGCATGAGCCCGGCCCCGCGGCCGGGGGAGAAAGGGGGAGACGACCCCCCTAAATCCCCTGAACTATTATAACAACTAGACAACTCTTAAAACTATTGAACTATTTAACTATAAACTATAACTATAACTGCGAATAACGAACTAAGCTAGGGAGAGTGGAGAACAGCTAAGCAGCGCTCCACAGTTCCAACGACCGTCAGGGGCGGTAAGAAGGAACTGAGGGGGCGCCGGGTCGGCTGGGGTATATATTCAGCGCCATGAAGGCGCCACTCTAGGGGGCTCCACAGCCGACCCGCCGGTGTTGCTAGGGTAAAAATCTTCCGACGATCGTGCACGCGGCGCGCACACACCTAATGGAATGGATATGAGCAAGCACTCGAAGAAGAATTAAGGAAATCATCTGCAAACACTTGGAAGGTGGTAAGGTGATAGGGAACAGCCAGCATGGATTTGTGAAGAACAAATCATGTCAAACCAATCTGATAGCTTTCTTTGATAGGATAACGAGCCTTGTGGATAAGGGTGAGGCTGTGGATGTGGTATACCTAGACTTTAGTAAGGCATTTGATACGGTCTCGCATGATATTCTTATTGATAAACTAGGCAAATACAATTTAGATGGGGCTACTATAAGGTGGGTGCATAACTGGCTGGATAACCGTACTCAGAGAGTTGTTATTAATAGT